>NC_081414.1:272753572-272913572 GCF_030272615.1 Cryptomeria japonica
CTTTGGAGAATTTGTCTTCATCACTTGAGAACCACAATATTTTTGAGTGTTCATCAGTTTTTGGAGGTTTCTTGAATAGAAGAGAAATTTTAGAAAACTCTATGGGCAGATTAGTGCTCATATCAATGATCAATCGATTGCTTGATGATATACCAATACACTTTCATGACTGGCTAAACAAACACAATAATACTATTGGTGATCCTTTGGTGACTTCAACAAGGACTCGTTTTAATGCACTTTATGAGCTATTTGTGCATGTAGATGTAGACCCACATGGGCACCCATCATCATTTCAATATCCAAATGATCTTGCATCTTCTTATGAATCTTCTAATGGTTTGTAATGCAAGATCACTCTTTGAGAGTATTTCTAGGTTATCATAGTATGCATCAGTTATCTCTATAGTGTTGGAGGGTTAGATGTCCTTTTTTGTTAGGCCATTATATGTATCAATTGGCTCTATAGTGTCTAAGGGTTAGTTAATGCTCTCATGTAAAATTTATTTTATACATAATATAATATTTCAGGCCTCAACCTTTTATCCAAAAAAAAAACACCAATATCTAGTGCATGGATATTTTTAATTAATTTTCAAAGTGAGTAATTATATTTTGGATATAGGTGTATGTTGTAACAAATAACTTGTTTTATATGTATTGAAATTAAATTTATTTTTGTTGAAACAAGGACATCAATACTTAACATGCAGACATTTTCTGATTTTTTCCACTATTTTTATATTTTTTCACATGTGTAGAACATAGAACTTGATGTTTGGTGAAAAACTTATGTTTAGTAAAACATAGAAAATAAATATATTAGAAATTATACTTGTTGGAAAGTTCATTTCTATTGGAGTAAATGAGGTTTTATCATTTACATATGCTTAAGTTTTACTTAGGTAACTGACATAATATTTTATTAGATATTAGCTACATATAGGTGAATAATATTTAATATTATATAGTGCAATTAGTATTTGCCACTGGCATTTAGATGTTGGTTAGACTCTACCTCATCACACCTCTACAATATATATAGAGTGTGTGTACATTTCATTGATTTTCAATGCAATTATTCACTCATTAGTGAAACAGCCTTTGTTATTCCTTTTGTATTGTTAAGGTAGTTGTTTGCAGATTATTGTTCCTAGGAGGTGAAATACCACTTTTTATTTATTCTGTATTTAGTTCCTATTTTGGAGGAGACATCTTATTATGATGTGATGGCACAAGAGTTGCATCCAAAGTCAAACATTTGGATTTAGATTCTTTGTTCATGCAAATTATGAAGAGATCCCACAATATTGTGTCCCACATTTTGGCCAAAGTGGGACATTGAAATCAACATTTTAAACTAAATCTTCACTTTGTAACACCTATAGCAACTAAACCATTAAGAATTCAAGGATTATGTGAACTAATGATTTGTGAAATTTAGTGTAGAGTCTAAATATATATGACTACATACTACTAGTGCATAAGAATAAAATTTATGTCCAACCATTCATTGATATAAGAATCCTGCTTAAGTTACATAGTGAACACACAAAGTAGGCCAACATTCAAATGTAACAAAAATGAATAAGAATAAGAGGAAAAGATAAAATATTTTAACAAGGATCCCATGAGAGTGAACTTGAAGTTTGACCAAGGTATGCTATATTAAAATTTTGACACAAGGACAATTAGTGAGACCCTAATTATTATATTTTGAAGCAATTATATATCTCTCTCACACACACATGCACACATAATGTTTTCACATGATTTTTTCATTTGAAATTTAAGGTATTAGATCCCCTTTTGTAGGTCTATGTGCTTATACTAAACCTTACAAGATAAAAACTTGAGACATATTTACATTCACATGATTCATATACATTAATTAAGAACACAACTAAATCATATCAAGTATATTTGCAATCTATATTCAATTTTCATCACAATTTCACTTTTCACATTCATGTTTGTTGAGAAAATGTGTCTCAACCTCACATTCCCAATGTTTGTATTCATTTATTATTTTTTCCTCACATGAGGAGAGGAACATCCAACTTTGAGGTGGCACACTTTATTATATGTTATACAATTTGAAGTGTGTGTAAGAGGTTGTACTTGAGAATCTAAATGTCTTATGAAATTGTAAGGTGAAAATTTCTTACGATGGGTTCTTAAGGTGCATAAAAACATGATTATAGGTCACATTTAAATCTTGACCAAAATTATGGAAATCATATGATATGTGTCATAAAGAATGTTTTAGTGGAGGAAGAGTAGAAATTGGATGCCCAAGGTAGGTAATCAAATATGATGTTACAATAATATGGCATTTAAGGAGTATCATAAATATCACTTGAAGACCAAGACCAAAAATGGATTACTAGAATTTGTGCCATTTTGGGTGCCACTTTTGGGCTCATGGATTTGGTACATGGTAAATTTAATGGTTTCCAATTTTATTCATCTATTTATTGGTTCTTGAAAATGGAGTTAGTATGGTTAATTTTGTAGGTATCATTATGTTTCTAGAATTACTCTAGATATACATGTTGGTATACTCCTTTAGAGGCATCGCTTGGATATTTTAATGTAACCTTTTTTTTAATTAATACAATTGGTCTTTCTTTTTAAGTATGGGTTCTATTCCTATTTTCTTTTTTCCTTGTAAACCTTTGTAATTACTAATACTATATTTTTTATATATTACTTTTTGTAACTACAAATTTACTTTCATATGTACCTCTCCTTTAAATAATAGTATAAGAACTATATTTTGCACCTATAGTTCATTTTATTTACTATCAAAACTTGACCACCTCATATTCTAGATTCTAAGGACTTTTTTTTACTAATCTTGGATTGAATGCTAGTTTGTGTAACTTTGAGATATGGAAGCTCAATATGGAGGATATGCTCATAGATAGATATCTATGTGTTGTATTATCTAGATCAAAACTTACTATAATTTCACAATAATAGTTGGATAGAAAAAGGGTCTTATTAAAATTTGTTTGAAAAAAACTATGTTGTTAAATCTGTGTTAAGAATCCATCTCAATAGTTCTTTGGAAAAAGTTGGGAGAGATTTATCAAGCTAAATCTTGGGTAAATAAAATTTTCCTAAGAAAGAAGTATTCTATATCCTTAAGATGGAGGATGGTAGTTCTATGCTCAAGCACTTGAATGCATTCAATATGATTGTGACCTAACTACACTCCATTGGAGTGAAGATAGAGTAGTAGATTTTTTGCATGACACTATTGCGTTCTTTCTAGACTCATGAGATCACTTGGTGATGGAAATAAATTTGAACTCAAGATGGATGAGATAGTTTCATCACCAATCTCAAAGGAGATTAGGTATTTCTTTGCATCATGGTAGCTAAGAATCACTTCTTACCACTAAATTAGTAACTAAGGTAGATGACAGGTTTAATTAATTTCCTTATTGTGTTTGAGTACCCTTATATGTGCATGTTATCTCCTTGCACCTTTTGACGAGCTTAGAGATAAAAAACTTAAAATGATCTATCTTGTGTGTTGATTTTCAAGAGATTTTTTCACATGTAAGATTTGTTATCATCTTTCATGTGATCTTGGAGATTAAAAACACCAAACACCTCTTTGCCTATAGGAAACTTGTTTGGAGATTTCTTCATCCCAAGGGATCAACTCAACCATATCATTTGGAGGGATAGGAGTGTTAGGTAGAAGAGGAGTGTTAGGTAGAAGCAATTTCTACAACTTATTACCTAATAAGATTTATTCTACATAAAATATTATCAATAAAACAATAAACTCCTATTGAGGTTTGGACAAGAAAAAATACCTCATTAAAAAATGATTTTTTGGTTTCAAGGTATATGCTCATGTGCCTAAGGAGAAGTAGTCATTTCTAGGAAATAAGGTAGTCAAGTGTATCCTTATTAGCTATAGTATTGGTGTGAAAGGATACAAGATTTGGACTTTGTGTTGAGAGATTTCTATAAAGTAGAAGTTTTATATTTAGAGAGATTAACCCTTCTCCCATAATTTGAGATGAATTTGGAAACTTCTAGACATATTTTGGGTATGGATATCATAAGAGATATAGTGAACAAAAATATATGTTTGGGATAAAAAAAGTGATGCTCTGCTAAATGAACAAGGTTAGTCAATGATAAACAACATACAAGACAAGAAACCGTTAGTGTTAGTCAATCAAAAACTAATCTAAACAGGCATCTCAATAGAGATACTAAAAACATGTTAATATATCTAACAAATGAAACAAAGATAATGAGGCATCTCCAAATGCCTCTTAGCATGATCTTAGCTCCTTCTCCCTTGTTCCTCTCCTCTCCAAGTTCCAAAATAGTGTAGCTCTCAGTAGCTTTTTGCACTATGGATGCTTATGGAGGATTGAGATTGTAGTATTGTGCTCCAAATGTAAAATGAAAAGCTAATATTAAGCTATTGATGCTAAAATGATTTATTTTAACCAAAATGACAATACATGAGTTTGCTATGCTAAATGCTCTCTAAAATGCCTATAGGTTAAATGCATACAAGTTTTCAGGATCTGGATTATGAAGAAATGGGCTCTATTTATAGGAAAAATGGAGCAATGGATGGTTGAGATTAAGCAATCTCAACAAGGGTCAGGATTGAATGATTTCAAATCCATGTGAGGGCTTGCAACCCAATCCTAGGATGACAAGTGTCAATGTGAGATAGGTTGAGAGGAGAGGGAATAAGCATTAAATGCTTGATATGACCTTGGGAGTTAAAGTCAAGGTTGGTTGAATGAATAAACTCTTTATTCAAAGAATAAAGCTTTTATCCAATGGATAAACTCTTGTGCAAATGTGAAAAGGATGAATATGGTCAAAACAATAAATGTTTGGGGAGACAAGTTTGAAATAACCATAAATGGTTATGTAACAGCCATAAATGGTCATGTAAGAGCCATTAGTAGTCTTGGAAGACTTTGGGGGTTAATTTGTTGAACACACAAAGCATTAAATGCTTTTCAAAGACTTTGGGGGTTAATTTGTTGAACACACAAAGCATTAAATGCTTTTCAAAGACTTTGGAGTATTTGAGAAGTGACTCCATTTTGCTTAGGAATGTGACAATAATTAGGGGATGGATTAGGCTAATTAGGAAGGGGTTAGAAGAATCTAGAAGGGGATTAGATTTTGCAAGTGGATTTGGTGGGTGAGGAAAAATAGGATTTTATTAAAATAAAAATTCATTTATTTCAATAAATGTGTGCAAGTTGCATTTGTAGGAAAATGCAAGTGGTGGGGGGGGGATAATGATTTAAATAAAAAAATTTATTTAATTTATTTAAAAGAGGAATAGTGGGATTTAATTAAATAAATTGATTTTATTTATTTAATTGATTGGAATTTGATTTAATGAATTAATTAAAATAAATTGAATAATTTATTTAATTAATAGGAGAATGTTTGGAGATGAATTAATTAAATATTTATTTAATTAACTGATGGCTAGTGGATTTTTAATCAAATAAATAGCATTTATTTATTTGATTAAGCTGGACAGATTTGTGTGACTACAGAAAGTTTGTGAACTCATTGTTGGAGAGATGAAACATGAAAAACTATAACTATTATGTGTTCTTATTCTAGACGAAACTAAATTATCTTTAGAGAAATATCCATAGGGCTCAAGTATCTTAGGTTAATTTTATTTTGGGAGTTTGATGTATGTTGTGGTTTGTACTAGACTAGACATTTTCTAAACAATAGGAGTCTTGTGCACAGTTCCATGCCTAATCCTAAATGAGTTCATTGGGACATGTTGTTAAGGGGATCCTTAAATATTTGTGTGGTACCTCCAAGTACTCTATTTTATTATAATAATGATTCTATAAGGGATATACGGAGTAGATACTCATAGATTTGTAGACTTTGAGTGGAAAAGTGATATTAACAACAAGAGATCCACAAATGCTTCTATTTTCACTTTATTCTATGGTGTTTTAAATTGGATAAGCAAGTGATAGTCCCTTTATCTACTATAAAGATCAAGAGCTTGGAAACCATTCACACCTATAAGGAGGATATCAAGATTCATATATTATTCTTTAGACTAAGCTCTTGTATGTTATTCAAACTAATCTTAGGAGTGTCCTCTAGAGTGAGCTATAAGGGTTATGCATAGTGGGAGTGGAAACTGGATTGTACATCAAGTTTGATTTTGATTATAGAAATATTAATATCATATGTGACAATTAGAGTGGTCACATATGTTTGGAAAAGAACCTAACCTTTCATGGAAGGACAAAGAATATTCAGTACCATTTTTCAATACATGGTAAAGTATTTGAAAATAATGCTAAAGATATTTGATAGTTCACACATATTGTGCAAATGAATTAACAAAGTTAGTGATCATTATTTTTGTTTAATGGTGTCATGATTCTATAAACCATTCAACCCATAGTAGTTAAATGATAATGTTATTGTTCCCCTTTTTCTCTTGCAAGGTATTCAACAAGTGGAAAAATATTAGGCCAAAGATCTCTCAACCTTGTATTTGTAATGTTCGTATTAATTATTTTATCTGAGCACATGAGAAATGAAGCATCCCATTTTGAGATAGAATTATTTGTCATATGTAGACCATATTAGAATGTGTGTAATAGGTTATAAGAGCTTCTAAATATAATTATAAAATTGTAAGGTATATACTAAACATATCAAAAAACATCTTTGAAGGGAGGAAGAGGAAAAAATTTGAGTGACCAAGTTTGGTGGCAAACTATGATAAGCTATGATAGTATGATAATGTGTAAGGAATATGCTAAATATTACTTGAACATTAGAACCAACAATAGGACACTGGAATTTGTCCATTTGAGTGTCACTTTTGGTCTCATAGATTTGGTACATAATTTTGTAAAACTATTTAATCATTTCGAGTTTAAATTCACATTTTATTGGTGTTTGGAGATGGAGTTAGTATGATTATTTTTGTAGGTAGCATTATGCTTCCAAAGTTATACCATGTTTAATTATTGGTGATAAACCTATATAGAAACATAAATAGATATTGCAACTATTATTGCTAAATAAACAATCAATTTTTCTTTTTAAAAATATTTTTTCTCTTGAGAGGTTTTTCATATAAAATTTGTGTTTTGGTGTATTTTCTTGTGTATTATTTTTTGTAATTACAAAGATTAAATTTATTTGAACATACCTCTTCATCGCAAGCATAATTTGCATTTGTTTTTTCTTTCAATGTTTGATTGTCATACACAATTTTCATTCCAACTTAACTTCTTTTTCTTCTATTCTTTAATTTGAAAGAATTGCTTTGTATACACAATTTAAAAAAAACATATCATACATTAATTGTATTCCAATTTATGCATAGTTTCATATGTGGTGTTTTTGTTTTGATGGTTTAATAAATCCAATAGATGTCTAGTACATATTAAGAATAAAAGGAACACACTTCTTTTGATTATGATACTCTTGCGGATGTATAACTTTAATATTATATTGTAGCATTTTTGTAGGTAGCATTATAGTACCAAGGTCCAAAATTATTCCATCTTTATATATTGGTTATACCACATTGACATGTTAATGAGAAACACCATTGACATATTGGTGATACCTATAAAAACTTGACATAGATATTGCAACCATTATTATAAATAATAAAATTGATCTTACTTTTAGAACTTTTTTTTTCTTTTGAAAAGATTTTTCCATATAAAATATGTTATGGTATATTTTATTATATATTATTTTTTCTAATTACAAATATTAAGTTTATTTGTACATAACTCTCATTATAAAATAGTTGCATAAGAAATATATTTTACATGTAAATTTTTAATTCATGCAATTTTCAATATTGTTTTGTTCGAAAGAACTACTTTGTAATATACAATATTCAAGAGAATTATATTATCTATTAATAAAAAATTTAATGGACATTCATATTGGGAGTGGGCATTAGATATGGATGCATAGGATTTTTTTTAATTGAAATAACAAGCTCATGGATGCCTACTACACATTAAAAGCAAAAAGTATTAGCACTTGTTTCAATTGATAATATTCTTGTAGAGATATAGCTTTAATAATGTATTAATTTGTTTTTTGAATGATACAATGGTCTTTATTTTGAAATAAAGTTTGTTGTGATAATTTTTCATGTATACTTCTTTCTATAATTGTAAAGATTAAATTATTTATACATACACTTGCTTTTAAGACTCAATTTTAAACAATTTTCACTCGCAATTAATATTTTTTTCCTCACAATGGCAAAAAAACACTTAATTTTTTTTAGGATGTTTAAATGTACACCAAAGTTAAAGAATTGCTAATTTAATTTAACTTAAGAATTAAAATTAAATATTTTAAAATATTATTCTAAAAACTTTTATTATTAATTAATTATATTGTTTGTAACACGTTGCTATTAAAACAAACTAAAGTTGCCCAAATTTCCTATGGAAAATGTTGAACATGGAGTTCGTGCTTGACTGACTACATCCTGATCTATGTGGATTAGTTGCTCTTATTGTTGGAGATCGGCTCCTTCTAGTGTTAGCTCATCGTGTAATGACCCACTTCAAAATTATGAATTTTCAATAACTTTTTTTTTTTTTTTTTGTAATAACAACATAACACATTTGCAAACCACAAGAAATAGTAAAATATGTCAAGTAACCATTCCATACAATGCTAAATGCTAAACATTAACATATGGCTTCTTCTAGTACAACTAAATGTACCTTCTTTGTATTCAAGTTGCTCTCACCAATCCATCATTTTGTTGTATCCTTTCTTCTAAACCTACATGTGCAATTTGTCTACTCGATTAGATGTTCAACACAAGGTCTACAATTATTTATATCAAATCATATCAATACTTTAACTGAATCATTCATACAATAGATGACTATTGATTTTATAAAGATGAATAAGACATGCATATTAATGGGAAGATATGGAAAGATCAATCAAAACTAAAAAAATGAGACCTAAGGGCCAGACCTAATGTCTCGGGGGCTCATCACAGATGGCCTTGCCTACGTGAAAGCGCAGAGACATCGTAGTTCATGAAAACAACTAAAACTCATCTAATATGCTGGAATAAGAGTGGGTATGCAACCCAGTACCCCAGACAGTACCCTCGTCGACTGCCACCCACTTAGGTGAAACATGGACGAAAGACCTAATCACTTTCCCCTAAGGCTTATCTCTCTTTACTCTATGCCTAAGGAAGTTCCTAAATAAACCACCTAATTGAGATTTATCAAGACTCATGATGAACATGTACTATCAATAGCATAAAAAAAAAACTAAAAAGAATAATAAAATAAATCTACCTATAGTAATACCCAAATGGTTACTCCAATAACTATAATCCTCATGAAAATGATGTCCTATTTACTTTGATATGCCTTTTTAATGGGCATAATAATATGACTATATGATTTCTCTACTAAATTAAGGTGATTGGCTCATATAAGATGATTCCATAATATTTACCTCTCAAATTAAATAGTAAGGTGGAGAATAGAATGAGCATGATCAAAGTGTTTAATAAAATTTATAACTTGCAAATAAGAGTAAGGGTTAAGATGTTCTATAAACAACATATAGAATAATCACAAGTGCACTAATACACTATATACCTTCCATTCCTTGAATCCTAATACATGATAAAGAAGCCCAATTGCACATCGAGATATCATGATAAAAATACTAATATGCACCAAATGAATAGCAAATCGATCATTGATGAATACTATAGGGAACTACTCTACAATATCTAATGAATATTAATAAATATTATAAAGCAAATATTTGATGCAACATGTTTCTCCTACTAAATTAGTTATAGCTTGTATTGAAAATCCCAACCTTGATATTTTATCTCTAATAAAATGACATATTATTATTGGTTACTAACCCTTAGTAGTCAATGACAAATATTTTATCATTCTAATGGGGCAATTCAGTAAGACAACATGGTAACAACATAAACTACATGTTTTCTCTTTTAATTTTAGAATTGTATGCACCCCTAGCCAATTTTAGCTTTCGTAATATAACTTATGTCATACATCTTTCAAATCGGGACTTGTTATGGCTAAATGATTTACTATCAAATTTATCCAATATAGCCACGTTCTTTGGAAGAAATTTACCTTGAAACATCATCCCTTCTTATTCCATCATAGTGAAAGTCCTATCACCGCATCAAACAAAGTCTTGAGACAAGGTAAGGAATTCTATATCACCAAAGTAAAACCCAACTATTTTATCCAACATAAAACTCAGTGGTAGTTAAATTAACCCAAATAATTTAAAAGAGATATTAATTTACTCAATGATAATTAGCCAATGACCACCAAGTTATTAAATGATTCTTATGTCACTAAGTGATAATCATCCATGATAACAAGGTTATTCAGTGATAGTTAAACAATGGTAAAATAAAGACAAATTATTTTATTTAATTAGGTATCCACATCAACCCTTTAGTACTAATCTCCATATATCATATTAACACTATATCCTCATAAGGAAGGCATCCCATTAGCGTTATAATTTCCTGCAACTTATTAAGATTGATATGTATATATTATATATATGCGATATAAAGAAATTCAAACCAATTCATTGATTAATTTAGGGTAATATACATGTCTAGCAACATAAATGGAGAAACAATTTAATGTGATAAGTTCATAATCAATTATGGTTGTCTGCACTTATTAATATAGGTATGCACATAGTGGTATGCTACCCCCTTCTATGAGGCTAAGAGGTCTAAGGCTCTTTTTGGATACAAATATAATACTTACCTATTTACTTCGTTCATCCATTTTAGTTAATATTATTCCTATTAACCTGCATTTGTACAACAAGTAGAATCCTACCCAAACCTATGTAATAAGCATGAGAGTAGATTTTTAACTTCCAGACATAGAAATAATGCATCCTAATAGTTCATTTATTTGGCTAGCATTAATTTCAATAGATAAAAATAATTTTATGCTAAGACCTCATTCAGATAGATATAACTAGTTGTTCACGATTACTTTTCCTAAAATAGAGTTCAGACTACCATTGATAACATAAACACTAAAATAACATAACATAGCTAAATCAATGGAGATCGGACTTCCCTTATCAAATACTGAAATAACAGAGTAGGGGTAAACTAAATGGGATCAATAGAGTAGGGATAAACCAATAGAGATCTTACTTCCATTATCAACTATCAAATACTATTTAATATCAGGGTAGAGCTAAACCAACGAAGATTACACCACAATTGGCAAATTACGAGACTAGTATAATAGTCTTCACACACTTCGCATCACAAGGTAATGAGCATGGGGTTTTCTCCACAGTGATACATATGTCGATATGCTATCATAAACAACCATCTCGCTAAAAGACCATTAAAGTTTATTATGTCACACACAATATATAAGTTATTGCCAACCAACATAATGAGATTCTTAAACCACTATATCACTCAAAGCCCCAATTAGTTTATGAATGATCCACCGATAAAATAACTACAACTATAAGTTTGATATGAATAAGGAAACCAACGTAGGAATATATAACGCAGCTTATGGGTATGGGGCCATTGCTATTAATAATAGTAGTAGTAGACTGGTATTCCTAAGAGGGGGTTAACAAATGCCATTCAATGGTGTTGAAAGAATGGAAGAAGGAATACAGAGGTGATTGAATATATGAATGGGCTATTATGATGAAAGGAGTTGGAAGAAAAGTTTGCATGGCAAGATTGGTGAAAATGTTCTTCGTGAATCTGTAGTTATGTATAAATATAAGAACGTCTACACCAATAACGTACATTGTTGTAGTATACCAAAGACGGTAAGAAAGGGGTGGACGAGAGACTAAGGGGGCATGCCATCGACTAACAAGGGAATGATATCCATAGAAAAAGAAACATGCATTCAAACTCAAGACATCGACCATCTGTGACATGCAAAAAAAATAAGAGAGAGGGCGATGGCTATACAACACAACCTGAAGTGGAGTAGGAGCAATCGAATGTTGATCTAATGAATCAGAGACAGAGAAGGAGGTACCGATTGTGCTAATTGGTCCAAACTCAAGCAAGGGCGAGGTCGCATAATGACAAGCCAATATTTTCAATATACCTTCTTGGTCAAACATGCATATCCAGACTTAAGGAGGAAAGTAATGATATTGACAACATGCTAAATATTGGTATCCGCATGAATAAGGAGATACCCCAAGAAAACCTACAACTGATACACAAGAACTAGATCATGAAATTAGCACCACATCGATATCCTTCAATTTAGCATAGTTAACAATTGAGTTCACCCGATTCCATAGTTATAAAGACGTCTCGATACAAGAAAACGATTTCCAAAGGGACAAATAAAAGAGTGCATCTTGAAAGTATCGATCAGATAGTGAGACACAACACATTGATTTTGTCAATCGGTAGGTAAACATGACAAAATCAACATGATACTCGATCACAAAGAGTCGACCAAAAGCATTAGTCAGATGATAAATAATAGGGCACTGGTTGTGTTAATTGATCAACAAATAAAGAAAAAAAAATAAAAACATATCGATTGCACATTGCATACAGATATAGAGCAGCATATGTCTTGCCTGAGATGTGATAGAGAGTAAGAAGAGCTCCAAGACCCCCATCTAGCTTGATTCGATCGGTTCAACCACAAAAAAATCAGCACACTACCCTTGGTACCTCCCCCAATGCTTGTGCTAATACCCATATACCATCCACCCTTCAACCAGCACCAGAATCAAAATCTAGCATCCCCTAAAAAGCCCCCCCCAAAAAAAAAATATTTCCAATAATAGTTTTTAAATAACTGTTATGCACAAGTCCCTCCCCCTTCCCTCCATTTCATGCTCCATCTTCTACAAGAAGGCTTCTTTGACCGTTTTTTACTCCCAAAATTTCCCCATGTATACCTTATACCCCAAGAAAAGTAACGAACCCCCAAAATGGATTTTCCTCTCCTTTCCCCCAACTTTCCCCCAAATTACACCTGCCTATAATGCACTAGTCCACATCCTTCCATGATCCCCCTTAATTCGTAACTCTCCAAGCTTTAAATAGATAATCAAATAAATGAAATAATCAATAAATCTTAAGACTGATACATATATTAATTATTTATTAATAGTTTGCTATGAATTAATCAAATAAATATTTCATTTATTCCATTCCCTAAATCTATTTATGAATAAATGTTAATTATCCATAAACAATTTTTATTAGAACATCAAATTGTTTAGTTAATAAAATTAGCTTCATCTAATGTTGATTCTATTATTTACCATTAATTTTTATTTTATTTTTTTTAATTCTTTCATTCACCATAGATAAAATTGTAAATTATATCAATTAAAAGTGTTTAGTCATTTTAAGTTGATTGTACATATTAAGGGTGATCATTCCTACTTCACACATATAAGATTGAAAGCATTTTATGTTATTTTGCATCCATCAATAAACATAATCAAGGCAAGTTCATAATTCCATGTTCATATTATTCAAATCAAACCTTAAATAACTCAAGATAAAATTGAAACTCTGTGTAGACACCCAAAATTGTCATGTCTAATTAAATAAATATTTTATTTATTTAATTAATTCATTTAATCCTCTTCTAGCCTTATTTCCCATTTAAATAAATACATTTATTTATTTAAGTTATCCTTTTTCTAATTAAATAAATATCTTATTTATTTAATTGATCTCATTTCTTCTATTAATTAAATAAATCTTTATTTATTTAATTAATTTATTATCCTTTTCTACACATGACATATGTCATTCATCTCTTAATTCCTACCTCTTTCATTTATTTTATTATTTCTTCTACCTACCCTCTAATCCTAGCCGACCTCCTTTTTACACCTCTCAATCTTATCCCTCCATTTCTTATAGTGTCTTCTATTTAAGGAGATGCTTCCTTCATTATCAAACCCTAATCAATCATCCTAATGACCCAATCGACAATTTTGAGGACTTGGCTACATTACGATCCTACTTGCAACCACATTCCATTCTTTGTTGAGCTCTTGTGCACATAAAATCTGAGAGCAAATATATCAAGCAAGATCAATGGAGATAGGAAGAATGGAGATCAAAACCCTATTGGACATGTGATGGTATAATCTTTGTGATTTCATTTGATTTGCATTGTCTTAGGTAATCTTCATATGTTATGGTGGATCTTTGTTGTTGTTAGGCTAGGGTTTGGTGGTTGAATTCATTTAGCCTTTCAATCTTGTTATTATTGTTATCCATTTTCACCATACACACTCTGAAGTGTCTATATCCGCCGATAGGCGAGGTTCGACATAGGGGGTCATGACACATCGCGTTAGTTCTTATATGATCTACATTATGTGATGAGAGTTGGCAGTTTGATCAATTTTTTGGACATCAATTGCCTAGATCTTTGAGCCTATCTATTGGCCAATGCTTTTTATTCAAGGTGCCAAACTTTATGATATCATAATGTTGTATGTGAAATATTTTGTTAGGGATTTGTGTGGGCCACCAAATTCATAGTTTTTGGCATTCACTCTTGGGATTTATTGGGACAAAGAGTCTTTTTTCTCCTTATATATATTGGTGTCTATTTGATGTTGTGGGTTGTGGAGATTATATCTTATGGTTGTAATAGGACGTTTGAGACCACGAGATCAGGGTAGTACATGGTGCGGTTGAACCATCACATCATTGTTCTCCTTTGTTCTGCCTTGACACATTGGAAAGAGGTTCTTTATTTACACCTCCACACAATTCTGGTCACGCAAGTGATCCAAATTTCCCCTAAGTGCTCTCATCAACCTTTGAAAGTGCATAATATAGGCCCTTTTACATTTTGGTTTTGGCATAAATTTTGCAAACGAATGGCATTTTTTGCAAACTAGATATTGATGGAAAGCTATTTTTGTCAACTTTGTGATGTTGCAAAAAATTTTTAATGATTTTTTTTATGCTCATTTTTTCCCATCAAAGCTAGATCTTGGTTTTGCTCAATTTCTTGTGAACAAGAGGTTGATTGATTATATTGTGAGGGATATTATTGTTGCATTCTTTTATTCATCATGGACTTTCTTAAAGTATAACTTTTTACTCCATACAATTATCATAAATACAAATATGATATAGAGATTTTGTTTTTAAAATTGCAATTGAAGCAAATCACATTAGGCCAAGATCTTAAACACATAGGTGTCGTAGAAAAGAGAAAATGGTTTGATAAAAGAGATGAAGCTCTCATGTCCATTTCTCCTGATCTTCAATATCATGTTCAACCTTATACACATCCCAATGAAATTTGGACTATCCTAGAGAGTCTCTTTGGTAAGCCAAATAAGATTAGGAATTTTGATTGGAGAATGAACTAATGAGTCTTGATCCTAGACATTTTGACAATACCTAGGAATTCTTCATCAAGCTAAATTCTCTTAGATTGCAATTGATAGAATGTGGGGTCATGAAAGAGGATGAACAATTAATTCTATATATTCTCTCTAAGACAAAAACTGATTATTCAGTGTTTGTTTCTACATTTTATGCTACTATGGATGCTCTAGGTAGTGCACACAAAATGCCTTCTCTTGATGGTTTTGCAACTCATCTTACAAGGGAACAAGCAAAGTTGGCATAAATGAGAACATTGACACCTTTGAGGTCTCAAGTACTTCTTGCAAATTATCCAAATCTAAAGGCTTCAAGTGGCAAGGGAAAGAAACTGAACAAGGATTCTAAGTCTAATGATTAGACTAAGGAATCTCCTTCGCAACATATGCTTGAGTCCAAGACCTCTTCTAAAGAGAAATCATCCAAAAAGAAGAAGATGAAATGTGCTTATTGAAAGAGAACAAAACATGATGAGAATAGGTGTATAGCATCCTAAAATTGCACCCTTTGTAATTTTGACCGCATTTTGGGCCCTCACCTTATCGGTTGCATCCCCATGCTTGATTAGGACCTGTTTATGCCTCTTCTATGCAACCAAGCTTCATTTTTTACTTTACAACTTGCATAGCCCTTTGATCTTGGCCTAAACTAGGCATGCCCTGGTCCTCCCTAGGTAGGACCTATCTTGAGGCCCTTCCCCTTGGCCCTATTTCAATTGTGAGCGAGAAATAAATCCCCTATGTCAGCCTCTGTCAGAAAATTAAGCAATATTTGATAATAGGCAAGTATATAAGGAGATTTTTCCCTTTCATTTGCTAATCAATCAATCCATCATCAATCATAAGGCAAGAACATGATAGCAATCATAAGGCAATGAGACTACATTCAAGCATCAATCATTCATCATCTAACATTTCTCAAGGTTGCATACTCTTCATCTATCCATTGGAGAAACATTTGCACCATTCATTTGCAAGCATGTGTGTATGTTAAGGTTTTGTCATGTTCATGCCATTTCATACAACAGATGTGATCACATTCAAAAAGAAAAGCATCATTATCATCTATTGCAGATTTGAAGGTATACCTTTCCATCATTTATTTCAAGCATTCACAATATTTCTTTCAAGGTTGATTCTAAACCGGGGTTTGACTTAGGCAAACCCCTATTCCCAACCCCTTTCTTCTTCTTTCTGTGGGTAGGAAGTAGATGTACAACTGTATTTTTGGAATTAAGCTTTACTCACAGAGACAGAAAAAACATTTTCAACTCACGGAAAGTTCGAAGGACCAATAGGAGGGTGCCCCTATCTGGATGCACGGTACCTGCAAATTTTGCCAAATTTCGTAGGGTAGATTTGAATCATCTTAAACTTCTCAGATCCAGGTGCATGACTAAATCTTGAATCTGTAGCTCATTGTTTTACCTATTTCATCTTCAATTCTAGCACTTTGTCTATTCAATTCACAAAAGAGGGCCAAACACATTTCAAACACAACCAATCTACTTAGTATTCATTCCTTGCATCATTTAGGATTGGATATAGTAGATTCATCCCCCTCTTTTGAATGTAAAGTCCCCAAAGTGAAAATTGAGCTTAGTAAATTCCCTCTTCTCTCAACTGGCGAATTGGCTAAGCTTCCAATTTTCCACTTTACATTTTGGTGAACCTGATTCCTTACACCCTTAATTTTGTTTTTTGTTTTCAGATATGAGTGTACGCAATTTAAAATTCAAATTTTCATTTACAAGTTTGATTTCCTTGCAAATTTTTAAAATTTAGAGGTTAATTTCATTAAAACCCTAATTGTTATTTTCAAAGTTGAGCTTGTGATTTGCATAATTTGGATTAATCTAAGCATTCATTCAATTTGCAAATTCAAATTTTCATCTACAAGTCAAATTTCACAATTAAATTTCAAAATTAAGTGGTTAATTAAGAAAACCCTAATTTCTAAATTTAAATTAATCTTGTGCATTTTCCAATTCCAAATTCCAATCTTAGATCTATTTTCAAATTTTAATTTTAAATTAAGCGGTTCTTTTTACAATACCCTAGTTTTAAATTTAATTCTCTTATGGACAATTTCAAATTTTAAAAAACAAAAAATCATTCGACAAATTCAAATCTTCTAGTGGGTAATTTTATATTTAGATTAAGAGGTTATTTTCAAGGCCCTAATTATAAATTTCAGTTTCCTTGAAGGTTGCATAATTTTTCAAAAATTGAATAATCATTTTGATTCCAATTTCCAAATCTCAACTTTCAAATTCTCATTTTTCAAATTTTCATTTCACATTTTTCAAAATTTAAAAGAAAAAATAAAATTTGAATCTCATCAATTTAAATAAATTAAATGATTTTATAAAATCCTAATTTACTTTCAAACAATTTGCTTGAACTTAAAATTTAATATTAATGATTTATTTGCTATTTCACATATGATTGCATTGCTTTTTACATACATTTATTATAATCATGTGTTGGATAAGGACTTCTTTCACTTCATGTTGCTTATTTTCATTCATAGAACTTGGACATATTGCATTCTTCGGATCTCCAAGTTAATTCCTTTTCATAAATTATATCTCAAAGCTTTCATTTTTCATATATGTTGTGTTATGGTGATGTTTTTGAGCAAATACATTTCATACATAGATCACCTAAAATCTTTTGTAGATCCTAATCCTAGAGATGACAATGAGAAACCTAATACTTGTACCTCTCCTAGGTATCTAGTGTAAATGAAGAAAGAGCTATTAATACTCCTATCAATGATCTCTCTAATGGAGAGAAAGCATTGAAGATCAGCATGATCCCATCTTCTTCTCGTACAGAAACCCTTGCGCAAGGGGGGCAAGGTCAAAATATTGGTGCTTCCATCTCTCTGGATCCTCCTTATTCTCCTAGAACCTATCTTAAACATCAAATTATTTGTAGAGAAGATGATGTCATACATTTCATTCATGATCTCTCTCCCCATATAACATTAAGAAAAGATGAGGCCTTAGATGATAAGGATCTTTCTTCCCAATCTACCAAAGAGATATGCAAGATGAAAGAAAGGAAAATCCTTCTCCACAAGATATTCCTTCTTCATCTACTAATCATTTCATTCCTTCTAAAGATCCTTAAACTACAAACTTCAAAGAAATTTATTATAATGTTCCCCCTCCTTCACAATTAAAAGATTCCTATAGGAGTGGCTTTAACATAATATCAAAACAAGGTTTTATAGGACAAGGACTTGGAAAATTTGATCAAGGAATTTGAGTCCCTATAAACCCTCCTGCACAAATAACCACAAAAGGCTTAGGAAATGATAATAAATCTCCTATGGATGAGCTCCTTAGGATTCAAGACTTAAAAAATCATCTTGCAAGACAACAAGCCATTAGTGCTCGCAAAAGAGCTTCTTCTTCAAAAACTCCTGTTTTCTCATTTCATCAAACTCATGATCATCATGTTGATGATTGTCCCGATTTTCAAAATTTAATAAAAGAACTTATTGATAGTGGTAAAGTTAGAATCATCGATGACAATCCTCCTTCTTTTAATAACAACTATTATCCTCAATCTCCAAAGAATGAACCTACATCTATTCATGATCAAGAAAGTTTAGCAACTAGAATATTTTGGAAATTGAAGTATGATAAGAATGTTGTCTTTCCTTTTGTGAAACTTAATAATAAGCATAAAGAAGGAAATGGATATTGTCTTTTTCATCATGGTGGTACTCATACTCTTGGAAAGTGTAAATCATTTAAGGAATATGTTCAAGAACAATATTATTGTGCTCGTATATGTCTTTCAACAGATCTTGTTCTCTTTCTAGGTGAAAAGGTAGTTCCTTAGCACTCCTCTCACCTCATGTTGCTCCTCACCCTATGACACAAGTAGTGAACTTAATTGGGGGCTCTTTGTCATCAGAGGTGGTGCTTCTTCAATTTCAAGTATCTTGGGGTAGCAACATGATTTCCCCTCTTTCTCTCCTCTTTCTAAGGTTTCACTATTTTGTTTGTGATTGCGTTGTTCATATCTTGATGTCCTTTCTTGCATGGAATTATCCTTCATGCGAGCATGTATTTGTTCCTTAGACAGGACCTATTCTTTGCTTCAAATGGTGCACCTATTATGAATAATCTCTCCTTACAGAACTTTAGTGAGCCTTCTTCCTTTCTCATTGAAAATTATCTATTCTTTTGTGTGGTGTTATTCATCACTTGAACCTATTTCTTGCATATAGTTATCCTTCATGCGATCACATGTTTTTTCCTTGGTTAGGACATATTCTTTGTTTGAAATAGTTCGTCTCTTATGAATAACCTCTCTTTGGAAGATGTGTAATTTTCCTCTTTTTCGTCTTGCTTGGGGGGAAAGGATGAATTTTTCTACCTCTCTCTCTTTCTATCTAAGGTATCGCTATTCCCTTTAGGGGTTCCATTTTTCAGGTGTTGATATCCTTTCTTGCAGTGGTATGTCTCTTATGAATAATCTCTGCTTAGGAGAATATGTGATCTTTCTTTTTCTCTCTATCTCTCTCTCTTTTAACATTACCACTTCTTTTGATATTCATTTTACATAAACTAATGTTTTTTCTTACATTGAATATTTATTCATGTGAGTTTATTGTGCACTCGCTTATTCCTATTCTCTCCTTAGAAGATGGTGTAATTATTCTCATTGTCCTTACACTTGGGGGGAAATGATTGATTTCTCCTCCCCTCTCTTTCCTCTCTAAGGATCTACTTTTCCTTTGTGGAGTGGTGTTTTTTCATGATTGGGTGTCATTCCTTGTGTGAATTTATTGATTGTTGAAGGATTCTCTCTTATAAAAGAGGTGTAATTCCTTGTCTACAACCTCTTATTCACTTGGCAATGCATATCTATCATAAGCTTACCCCTCACATTGGGTCAAAAGTATGTCATCCTTCATCAAGAATCTCTTTCACCTAGCAATAGGAGGAAGGCATGAATTCTTGTTCTCCTTCTCTTCTTTTGGTAGAAGATGTTATGTTTGTACAAGATAACTCCTCTTGGAGGAAGATTTCTTTTGAACAAATATCTCTTCTCCTCCAAGGATCCCCTTTACACTTGTCTCCAAATATCTCTTTTTTAATTATCTTATCCTTGCTTGAAGAGTATACCCTCTCTAGCTTAGGATTTATGACATTGTTGCATAAAGGATATCTCTTTAGTGTTGAAGGTAAGGTATACTTGTCTTTATCTTCCTTAAGATATCAACATAAAACTATGTTGACATCTTAAGTGGTGGGCACCCACATCTCTCCCTTTGTACCATATTATACTATGCTCTTGCATGTCTTAAACGAGGTGTTCATTCTCAGAACCAAAGTAAAAAATCTTAGAGAGAGATGCTTCACACTCGAAACTAGACACAACATTTGATATATGTCTTAGATGAGGTTAACACATCACTGAAAACAACAAAATCTTAAACGGGATGGCCTCGAAACCAGGCATGTATCTTTGCCACTTGGCATTTACACATTTCCATAGACACAATTTCCCCTTGGCATTTACATCACATGTCTTAGATAGGTTGAAGCATACTCAAATAGAGCAAAGACTCTTACACAAGGTTCTATACACTTGAAACTAGACATCACTTGCACACACGCAAGAGGATGGGTGAAACTAGCTAAAAACAACTAGACTTTTCTTACTCTCCTCCCCATATGGATCACCTAGATAAAAACATCTAGGGGCTAGTTGTCCATGTCCTTTCCTCCCCACATGCATCACCTAGATAAAAACATCTAGGGGCGAGCTGTCCATGTCCTTTTCTCACCATGGATCACCTAGATGAAAACATCTAGGGTTGAGTTGTCCATGCTCTCTCTCTCATCATTCTTCTCATGGATCACCTAGATAAACATGTCTAGCATGTATTCATGCTCTCTCTTATTCCTCACATGAACCCATATTTTTTCTATTGATAGTTCATGGATGATGCTTTCTTTTCTCTTTTATGTGATCATTTGTGTTCATGAGATGGCATTTTCAAGAATGATATTATTTGTTGAGACATTTTGATATAGAGGTCTCTTTGGCTAGTTGACTTTGGGTCTTGTTTTTGGTCTTTAGCTTTTGGGTCTTGTGTGCCTTTGTGTTGTTGCCTTTGTTTCTCTTTTTTGTCTTTTTTAATTTTGTCTTGTTTTGTGTTCCCTTGCATATTTTTGAGTGAGTTAAGATCCTAAGATTGGGGGATTAGTTCCTCAAAATTAGTGACATCTTGTACTACTTGTGATCTTGCTCTGTATTCCTCATCTTCTTCTCTCTTCTTCTACTTTACCATGAGTATTTGCGTAAGCTCATACTCTCGCTAAAGTGGGGGCTAAATGTAGTGTCCTGAAATTGCACCCTTTGTAATTTTGACCATATTTTGGGCCCTCACCTTATCAGTCTCATCCCCATACTTGATCGGGACCTATTTATGCCTCTTTTATGCAACCAAACTTTTCACTTTACAACTTGCATAGCCCTTTGATCCTGGCCTAAACTAGGGTAGGATCAAGGCACCACGCCTTGGTCCTCCCTAGGTAAGACCTATCTTGAGGCCCTTCCCCCTTGGCCCTATTTCAATTGTGAGCAGGAAATAAATCCTCTATGTCAGCCTCTGTCAGATAATTAAACAATATTTGACAGTAGGCAAGTATATAAGGAGATTTTTCCCTTTCATTTGCCAATCAATCAATCCATCACTAGTCACAAGGCGAGAACACGATAGCGATCATAGGGCAAGGAGACTACATTCAAGCATCAAGCATTCATCATCTAACATTTCTCAAGGTTGCATACTCTTCATCTATACATCGGAGCAACATTACACAATTCCTTTTCAAGCATGTGTGTGTGTTAGGCTTTTGTCATGTTCATGCCATTTCACATAACATATGTGATCGCATTAAAAAAGAAAAGCATCATTATCATTTTTTGCAAATCAAAAGGTATATGTTTCCATCATTTATTTCAATCATTCGCAATATTTCTTTCAAGGTTGATTCTAAACTGGGGTTTGAATTAGGCAAACCCCTATTCCCAACTCCTTTCTTCTTCTTTCTATGTGGAGGAAGCAGGTGTGCAACTATACTTTTGGAATTAAGCTTTATTCACAGAGATGGAAAAACCCTTTTCAACTCGTGGAAAGTTTGGAGGACCGATAGGAGGGCGTCCATGTCTGGACACACAGTCCTTGCAACTTTTGCTAGATTTCGTAGGGTAGCTCTGAATCATCTCAAACTTCTCAGATCCAAGTGCACAGCTTAATCTAGAATCTATAGCTCATTGTTTTACCTATTTCATCTTCAATTCTAGCACTTTTCCTAGTCAATTCACAAAAGAGGGTCAAACACATTTCAAACACAACCAATCTACTTAGTATTCAGTCCTTGCATCATTTAGGATTGGATCTAGTAGATTCATCCTCCTCTTTTGAATGTAAAGTCTCCAAAGTGAAAATTGAGCTTAGTAAATTCCCTCTTCTCTCAAGTGGTGAATTGGCTAAGCTTCCAATGTCCCCCTTTACAAGGTGTTACAATAAGAAAATCGATGAGCTTACCCAGCTTCTTCAAAAACACAACGTCCAATTTACCTTAATTGTGTCTTCTTCTTCTTCTTCTTTTTTAATTTATCATTCGATAGCATCTTCATCTACATGGTCAAGGAACACAAGATTTGTAAATGGAATGAAAGGTAAAGCACTCTTGGCCTTCACTATTCCTAAAAATGGGAGATGGCTTCTTGATTCAAGTGCATCTCATCGTATGGCATCTCCTATGGATATGTTCTCTTCTTTTGAGCCTTGTAGTTCTCCTAACATTTTGATGGATAACACCACATACATGAATGTTTGCATAAAAGGCTCTATTGATATGGGTTAGGGATATTTTAACATGATGTTTTTTGTGTACCGTCCTTGACCACTAATCTTCTTTCAGTTTATCAAATTACTCATGGTGCAAAAGGTAAGATAATTGAGTTCACTTATGGTTATGTATACATTAGAGATATGGAGAATAGAGATAACATTTCTATAGGAGTGGTTTATCATGCATCACATTTGTGTTCATTTTCTCACTTTGTTCTTGATGATGTTGTTCCTTTTATTGATGTTCACACCCTTCCACCAAGGGTGAATCATGTTTATGAGAAGAAGTTTGGTCACTTGAATCTTGGAGTCTTCAGACTAGTGTTGAGCTTCCTCCTCCACCTCTTGCTTCTTCAAACTTGAGTTCTACTTTTGAGCAGGTTGATCATATTTTTTCAAATCTTTCTTTGAGGGATGAATAGTTGACAAGCATTTCAAGTCCATTTGTAGAGTCTCGTCTTGCAAATTTGGGAAACACAAATCCTCTTTGATGAAAATTTAAGTACAACTATTGATACATCTACATTGCATTTGAATATTGACATTGACGAGTTTCCTCCTTCACTTGATTTGTCACTTTTCTTGGTTGAGTTTGACCATGATTATGTGGTGGCTTCTTCGATCTTGGAGACTCCTACTTAGTTCTTAAGAGATTTCTATTTGGAGACTTACTTCTTTCTTTCAATTGGACTTGGAGTGGCTTCTTCATAATTTGGTGAATTTCTTTCTTCCTAAGGGGAGATTTGTTTCTTGCGGGAGTTGGATCATCTTTTGTTTTGAGGCATAATTCATCAACATTGGTGTTTCTTCATTATGGGGGGATATAATGTCTAGCTTTTTCATTTTATGGGGGATACTTGATTGTAGATACATGATGTATGTAGTCCTTGGTGGGTATTAGTGAGTCCTCCATGCATCATCTTTTTTGTTTCATTTCTCTCTTTCAAAGAGAAGTTTTGTCCCATTGGGTTTTTCTCCTTTTCTCTAGTTTGTGACAAATTTCATTTCATTGCATTTTAATTTGTACACGGGTACCTAACATGGCCTAGTTGCCAGGACCCATATTGTATCTTTCTTTCATATTGCATAATAATGTACTCTCTAAGTTGCACTTAGGGAAGGTGTTAGAGAATGAGGTTTTATCATTTACATATTCTTAAGTTTTAGTTAGGCAATTAACATAATATTTTATTAGATATTACATAGTGCATTTAATATTTGCTACTGACAATCATGTGTCAGCTAGACACTACCTCACAACACCTCTACTATATATATAGGGTGTTTATACATTTCATTGCATCTCAATCTAATTATTTGCTCATTGGTGAAATTTAGCCTTTGTTTCTTCTCTCGTATTGTGAAGGTGGTTGGTTGTGGATTGTTGTTCTTAGGAGGTGGTTGCACCAACAATTTCAAGGGCAACAATCTTGTAAATTATCTTGTCAAGTTCATTCTATTTGAAGGTTCAACCCAAGATTGAAACTAAAATTTATGAGGAAAATTTGAGGCAGAGAGTGAAAATGACTAGCCAGGCTTTTTTTTTCGAAGGTCCTTTTGGCGGGCCAAAAAATTTTAAAAAGTTAAAAAAAAAATGAATGAATGTAATTTTCAAAAAATAGGAAAAAAGAGACCTTCATTTGAAGGCCCCTTTTTATACCTTTTATGTTGATTTCCATAAAAAGGAATTTAAAAGGACCTTTGAATGAAGGTCCCTTTTTTATATTTTTGAAAATTACCTTCATTTAATGTTTCTTTTTCTCTAATTTGTAAATGGTGATTTAAACTCTATAAAGAAGCTTCCTCTTGTAATAAAGTTAAGTTTTGGAAGAATTCAATGAAAGGAGAGATGATGACATTGAAATAGTGTTATATTTTTGTAAAGTGAAAAATTGAACCCTAGTGATTCCCCGCCTAGGAGAGAGAAAGGAAATCACTACAATGATTTTCACTTGGGAGAAATTTACTTTCAAAAGAGGGGCTTGAATCTACTAGATCCAAATCCAAGAGAGACAAGTATGTGAATTCCAAGTGGATTGCAAGGGTTGAAGTGTAATTTGCCCTCTTTTGTAAAGAGATATGTTGACTTGTTGACTATGTGGAAAAGAGAGAGAGAAAACAAGTGAAATGGGGATCTATTGGTTCGGGATCGCGCTATAACTTCAGATCTGAGCTAATTAGACTGATACGGATCTGCCTTGTAAATTTAGAGAAAAGTCATCGAGACTGTGGTGATAGTGTACATGGTCCTCTGCGAAATGAAAAGGGTTCTTCTGTCTCTGTAAATGAAGCCTAAACTTGCAATTGCAATTGTGCACTTGAAACCTACACATAAAAAAGAGGGGAAGAAGGGTTGTGGATAGGGGTTTTCCTCAGTCAAACCCCGGTTGAGGAATCAACCTTGAAAGAAAGTAATTGCAAATGCTTGAATGTAAACAAAAGAAATGTATACCTTGTAGATATGTAATTTATTGATGATGATTGCTTTGCTTCTTGAATGTAATCACAAGTGTTGCATAAAATGGCATGTAACATGATAAAACCCTAACACACACACATGCTTGCAAATGAATGTTGTAATGTTGCTCCAATGGATGAATGAAGAAGATACGTGAAGAAAGAAAACTTGATGAATGCTTGATGACGATAATGAAGACCTTCTACTTGAATTCCTTGTCCTTCAAATGAGAAGACCAATTCACTTTTTATACATGCCTCAGAAGATTAATTCATCTCACCAAAGGCCGACATCAGGGAGATTTGGGATCCCGAAGTGTAGATAGGGTCGAGGGGACCTATCTTGGGGCCACCCTAAGAGGGTGGGAAAGGGGCGATAAGGGGGACAGGAGCGCCACGCTCCTTAACAGACCTATCTTGGGGCCCAAACAGGATCCTGAGGCTATCTCAGGGCTCAAATAAGAAGGGGTCAAGGGGTGAAAATGCAAAAAGAGGTCTTGGTAAAAAAGGAGGGTTTCGTCGTCAAGGTGAGGACTTCAAATGTGGTTAAAACTGCAGGAGGCACAATTTTATAGTTAGTTGAACTACTTGAGGGTGAGGTGTACAAAAAATGGATTGTATAAATGATATATAAAAGGTGCATGGAAATATTGGTAGAAAAATGCTATAGATTAACCTAGAGCTATATTAAACTCTATCAAAATGTTGTTATTTTTGTCCACAACATGTGATTGTCAAGTAGAATAGATGGATTTTGAAAACTATATTCTTGCATAAGGATTCAAAGAAGAAAAACAATATATGGATTAGCTTGAAGAATTTAAGATCAAGGGAAGAAAAGATCTATTTTGTAAGTTGAAAAGGTCTCTCTGAATTTTGAAGTAGTCACTACATATGTGGTATCAAAAGTTTGATGCATACATAATGCAACTAGGTTTTGTGAGTAAAGTGGAGCACTGTGTGTACTACAATCATTTAGGTGATCATGTGTTGGATATTGTTTTATATGTTGATGACATGCTGATCATTGGAAATATTAAGATTGTAATTCGATATCCAATTTAAAAAAAAAATGATTGTAATTAGGGGACACTAGACTCAATTGTCTTGGAAATGATATGAAGGATCTAAGGGCTACAGGTTACATACTTAATATGGAAGTAACTAAAGATAGGGCTAACATAAATCTGTGGTTGAACCAAAAAAAGTATGTGGAAATTTTATGTAGAGGTTTGGTATGCATGCTAGTAAGTATGTAAACATTTATTTACTATTAGGCACTAAGATGAATTTAAAATAGTGTTCTAAGTCTTCAAAGACTTTGGAGAACATGTGAAATGTTACATATGCAAGTGTAGTAGGAAGCTTGATGTATGATATACTCTATAAAAGGCTAGACATTTACCAGGTAGTGGGAGTTATTAGTAGGTTCATGAAAGAACACTTGGCTCATGTTTAAATAGTTTTTAAATACTTTAAAGGAACTTAATACTAGTATTTATGTTATCATAGTTCTAACAATGCTAGCAAGGTGTCAAACATACAAGGTTTTATAAATTTTGATTGAACTAGATATTTGAATGATAGGATATCAAAATGTGGTAATGTGTTCACTCTATTTGGAGTAGTAAGGTGTAGTAGTAAGTAACTATAGACAATTACATTATGCATTACTAAAGTAGAGTAATGGTTGCAACACATGCCTAAAAAGAACCAACATTGTTAGAATGTATTTATCTTGGATTTAGTTTTGAAAGTACTATAATTCTAAATAGTGTCAATCAAAGTGAAATTTATCTCACAAAGAACCTAATTCACCATTCTAGCACCAAGCATTTATATGTACAATAGCATTTAATTAGGGAGATAGCAGATAAAGGTAAGGTTCAAATGAATAAAATTTGATTCTGAGCTAAATGTTTGACTTTTTTTATAAAACTTGTAACTACAATGAAGTTTTTGTAGTCTTTTACATGCATACTTTTTTCTCATTTTACATTATAACTTTCTTACAATTAATATCAATTAGAAGAATGTGTTGAAACCCCAAAATTTCATAATAATACTTAGTACCCCTGGCATGTCAGTCATCACCAAGCTTTTGCATTTTAAGATGATGAAAGCTTGAAGCTACAAAAAATTTCTTTTACCTAGTATAAAATCCCACATACTATCTCCATTGTACCCTAAAATCCTATGTGAATAATCCCTGGCAGACCCAAGAAAGATTAGATAATTTTCATTGAACAAGCATTTCATGTACATATCGGGATAGCTAGCCCGATTCAATAAATCAATGTTGAACATGAACATTGAGATAGCATTAGCGAACGTAAGGTCCTAATTGCTTATCAGAATGATTAATAAAAGTGGAGGAACAATTCTTTATGATCCTGATAGAACAAACTATTCCAATAAGCATTACATTGGTATAGTTATACCGAACGCGATATTTGAGGTGCCCATCAGAATAACCACCAAAGGTAGAGAAGCATTAATTTGTAATGTCGATAGAGTAAGTTATCTCAATGAA
Source organism: Cryptomeria japonica (assembly GCF_030272615.1). Taxonomy (NCBI): domain Eukaryota; kingdom Viridiplantae; phylum Streptophyta; class Pinopsida; order Cupressales; family Cupressaceae; genus Cryptomeria; species Cryptomeria japonica. Next base: position 272,781,940 of record NC_081414.1, read on the forward strand.
AGAAAAATAAAGGAATATATTATGCAGGCTCATCGGAATAACTTATGAAGTTGGAATAGCACATCAACAGGGTTCTGATCATTAAAACTATCCCGATGATAAATAGATAGAATAATATTGGAAGAAATATCTTGATTAAGAACATATGATTGAGAAATCAATATCGGGGAAACCTATGGAGATAAAAGGAAAATGGAGAAGGAATCCTTATCGGTATAACTAATGAGATTGGGATAATGAATCACCTATGATCCGATAGCATAACTTATTCTGAAAATAGGTATATGGATGGTCATCGGAATAGTTACTCCAATGGCATAATCTTGATTGGAATACCTCTATCAGGATAACTCACAATGAATTCAAAGGTAAAGCCTTCATCGGGATGACTTGTGAAGTTGGCAAGACAATTTTCCAATATGCCAATAATGAAAGTAACACTGATAGGCATCATCCAAGATGTGTTTGGCATAGGTAACCTGAAGATCAAAATCAAGTTAGTGGTTACTTATCAGTATAATCCATGCCAAAATGACGTGAAAGAAAAACAGTTACAAATAGCGCCATATTTATCTGCAACGACTAAATTGTCAGAAATTTGCCAAATTTAGAAACATTGATGGAAAGAGTTAAGCCAATGTCACGCGTCATCAGAGAAATTCAAATTTCAAGAAGATTGCCCCATTGATTTACAGATTGGAACATTTATTTATGCATGAACTACATTCTCTCAGAAACACATTCAGGAGATTTTTGCACCAGAATTGTAGACACATAGAGACGACATTGGAGTGGGCAAAAGGGACAATAAGATCAACAAGTAAGTATCCTGAGCTATTCCCTTGTGATTTCCTCAAGAAATTCATTGAATTGCCTATGAAATGGAGAGCTCTAGCGGTTCTAGAAAGAGGCAAAAGGGAGAAACAAGAAAGGGTAAAGGGAAAAAATAAAAAAACTAAGGAAACAAGTGTAGAGACCTAGATAGAAGAGAGAAAATTAAATCAGGATCTATTAGACCAATTACATGGTTCCACCCCTAAACCCAAGAGGTCTGCAGAATGGAAGTTGGAAGACAATTATGGTGATGTAGGAGATGTGTACACAACCATCAGAGGCTATGAGTTATTTATGTTCCACTATCATAGGAATGAAGAACCTGAGCCAATTTGCAACCCGTGGAAATTGAACTTGGGAAAACTAGTTGTTCCCAATGTTTATGTTAATGTGGATCTTCTAAAACTGTTAGCATGAAACTATGATCCCAAAAAGAGGGCAATTTGCAATTGGGATGTAAAGCCCTATTTCTTTATATCTAGAGAGGCAATCTCTAAAGTTTTTGACCTGCCTGGGGTTTATGATTATCCCATTGTCCTTGAGAATTTGTTCCAAGAATACCGAAGGTTAGATACCACCTATGTAAGATGGAGATTTCCCTTTCACTTGCTTAATCCTAGTGCACTGTTGGGAACAAGGGAAGGTTTTGCATTTCATGTGAATTTGTTCAAAAATTATTTTAAGTATACATATTACTTGGTTGGTTAGGTTTTAGGGTTGAACACTCTAGATTTTCATGAGGATAGAATCTATGATCATTGCAACAGATATTCAGTCCCTGAAAGCCAGAGAATTTGACTATGCCACATTTGTAGCAAGGCAACTTGAGACAAGGCTTACAGTTATCCAGAAAGATTCATCCCAGATTCACTTTCCACACTATTCCTTGTTGATGCATATAGTGTTATTTTATGGCCAAGAACTGGGTCTTTGGCCCCAGGAGATGATGATAAGGCAATGTGATGATGACAGTGAGCCTCTACCAGTCCAATTATGGACTTCAATATGGGACTGCAATTTGTTAGGTCTAGTTACATTCATTTCAAAGAATACTTTGTGAAAAAATTATACAAGTTTTATGATCACCCTTGCAATTTTGCACTCTTAGAAGATGTTAAAAGATTCCTAAGGCTTGCAGACTTTGGAGGGCCTAAAACTTTTAAGCACAACTAGGGTGATTGGTATTGCTTTTCTGATGTGACCATGATTAGAGTCTATGGCTTTGAAGGATCACCATTATTGTTGCCCAAGATAGTGCCTGGCAAAATAGCTTATTTTGAGATCATAAGGAAGATGGGAGATTCGACTCATATGCATTTAGGTTCGCATGACAAGTAGGCTTTTATGCATGGAACCTTATGTGTTGGTGAGTTCATTGTTAATGGGAGAGAAGGGCAAGAGCTCACATGGAGAAAAGCAATCCATTATGATACGAATTTGGGTACTCCAAGGAAGAACTTTGATCCTAAAGGATATATCCATTCAGCAAGGAAGAAATAGAGACTTGGTGATTATGAGCATATCCCGTATATGAGGGATGACTTGATAAGAAATATGGATGAAAAGGAGGCCAAATTGGTCATTGATAACCATAATAGAGAGATGGAGAAAAAGGCAAGGGAGAGGCAGACTATTGATCTATCATCTTCAGATGATGAGGAGTCATCAGAAGGGGATGAGGTTTCATTTGAGCAGTTCTCCAAAATGTTGATTAAAGAGCAAGTGTCACCTGTTAGAGATCTTGATGAGGAAGTTTTGATAGAAGAAGATCCAAGGCAATTAGCTTGTAAGGATTTTATATCTTATGATAAATTTATAAAGTCTCTTGGATTCATGTCTTTTTTGTATATGTAGCATCCTAAAATTGCGACACTCGCAATTTCGACTGCATTTGGGTCTTCACAATGGCGACGCAACTCTGAACCTGAATGGAGACCCCGAAACTTGTTCATGACATCAAAAACTGCATTTTTCAGCACCCTGGCCTGATCCTCCTTGCACCCTGTTGTCCCTGGAGGTGGGACAATGGCGCCCAACGCCCTGGTCCTTCTGGACTAGGGCACCCAGCGCCCTGGTCCCTGGCCCTATTTTTGGGCCCGATCTCTTTTGGGTCTCGGGTCTTTATGTTTGCAAATTGGAAAATAATGTTTCCTGGTCGACCTAAGGTCAGAAAAATCAGTCTTTTAACCCTAATTGACAAGTATATAAACTACATTTCCTCTCCCATTTTGATGGATGGAAAAAAGGTAGAAGCGATATTCAAGCATTCAAACATTCCTTCAAGCAATTGATCATTCTAAGTCTCCATTCAAGGCTAAGTGTTGCATTCAAGACAAGGATTCAACCATTGAAGAGGAGATCACTTACAACTTACAACATACAACAACATTTACACCTTCGCATGTAAGAATACAAACATTCTTACAACAAGGTATTGGCACTTTATTACATTAAAATCATTTACATTTACAGCATTTCTCATTTCTTGGTTAATTCCAAAACCAGGGTTTGACCTAAGGGCAAACCCCTAATCCCTAACCCCCCAATCGTCCTCTCTTTTCTGTGTGTAGGTTGCAGGTACGCGGCTGTAATTGAAGATCTAGAATCCTTGTGCAGAGACGAACAGATCCCCCTTCGTTTCGCGGATTTTTCGGAGGACCGTGTGCACGCCGGGTGCCATCGTCCCATCAACTTTCGCTCAAATTTGCAGAACAGTGCCGTCTCGACATTTTACTACTAATTCCAGGTCCGCAGCTTCATCCCATATCCCTATCTCTGTTTATAAGTGAATCTTTCTCACTTTCTATGCATTCCTAGCTCAAGCTTTCTATCTACATTCTTTACAAAAGAGGGTAGCCTTGCTATCTTAACCCTTGAAACTCATTTAGAATCCAATCTTGCATTGTGTGGGATTGGATCTTGTGGGTTTCAACCCCTATTTTGAATGTAAAGTCTCCCCTAAGTGAAAATCGTCAACCCTAGTGACCTCCTTCCCCTCTCCTCGGAGTGGTGGGGGGAACACTTAGGGTTCGCTCGCGATTTTCCGCTTTACATTTTGGTGAACTTGATGTGAACATCCTTTCTGATTATTCATGGTTGGATCTGAAAATTGGATGCCTTGATTACCTTTCCATGTTTGATCTTTTGCAAATTTTAGAGGTTAATTGCATAAAAACCCTAAATTTTCTTTTTAGTAATTAAGCTTGTGAAATGTTTAATTATTAGTGCTTGCTTCAGATCTACCCTTCTATTGCAAATTATCAATTCATATTTGTGCTTTAATTCTGAAAATTAAGTGGTTAAGTGTCAAAACCCTAATTTTTAAAACCCTCTTGATTCAACCTTTGATTGATAATTTCACTGATCAAAACATCTCCAAATCGGCTGTAACTTTGGATTCCGCAACAAAATCATAATATCTTTCATCCCTGAAAATTTGGAAAAAAGTTGTGAGGACTGTGTGCATCCCGAGCGCCATCGTCCCCGACATTTTTTCTGAAATTTCGGGAGGTAGATCTTACTGTATTTTTCTGCTAAAATCCAGAATTTTGGCTGATTTTATCAATTCTAACACTTTCAAAATTAAAGTCAAAGTTGGTCTAGTGATTGCTTGGATTAAGGCTCCTAATCATTCAAAAATTGTTGAAATTGAAATTTTGTGGCAAAATTGTGTTCTTACTATCCTAAATCTGAAAAGTGTGTTGGCATTCATTCGAAATTTCAATGCTTTATTCAAATTCTTGCAATTTGTGACTTTTGAAATTAAGAGTTTAATTACACCAACTTTGATTTCTGCTTTCAAAATTGAATTTTGCGTGAAATTGAGTCAACTTTTAAATTTCAAAACTTGCATTGCTCTTAGTATTCCCTCTAAAATCATAAAATTCAAAATTTCAATTTCCATCTCTTTTTCAAAATTCAAATTTTGCATTTTCCAACAATCTTGGTAGGGTTCAATTTTGAGATTGTAACTTTAATTTGGCCTATCTACAGATCGTAAAATCACTCAATTTTTTTAGGTTAGCTTTAAAATCATCATAACTTTCATCCCTGCAAATTTCAAAAAAAGTTGCAAGGACCGTGTGCACTCCGAGCGCCACGGTCCCTGACATTTTTTTTGAAATTTCGGGAGATTGTCATGATTGCATTTAACAGCTTAAATCTAGGAGATTGGCCGATTTTATTGAAATTTGCTACCTCTAAATTCAAAATTTTCTCTCCCTCTTTAGTGCATGAGTTTTATAACAATAAGCCCTACTTACACTATTCCCGTTAGACGAAGCCGTAGAATTAAGTCTTTCCAAGGTTTAATTACCGAGGAGATGGAACCTAATTTGAATGGCCTTTTTAATGAGGACACGGGTAATTCCCCTAATCCTCTTATTGATGAAGAAGCTCTCCATGAGGTTTCTGTAGAACAACTTTCGAAATTGGATAACCAATTTGATGATTTTCAGCAATGGATGTCTCAAGAGTATCCCTATAGTCAAGCTCTTTCATTAATTGAGGGTCTAAAACGTATGGTTCAAAGTGATAAGAATGGAATTGATATTTTGCGTGGTATTGCACACATTGTGGATTCAAATGTGATGCCTATGAAGAGTTGTGCTGAAACTTTAGGTTATACACAACCTCCCACTCAAGTCAATCATTCTATTCCGTTGACAACTTCTATTGCTAGTATACCTACCTTTACATCAAACATAATGACTACTTCTATACAAGACATTTTGCCTATGATTACCAGTCATGGGGGCAATCCTTCCTCTTCAATTAACCCTCTTCCTTCATTTAATCCGACTTCTTCATTCATTCCTTCAATGAGTGTTCCTATTACATCTCCACAAATGAACCTAGCGCAAGGGGGCAATTCATTTAATCATTCCATTCCTCCTTGTAGTGCTCCTCTTTTCCAATCCTCTCCTATGACTAATTATCATAGTGTCCCACCACCTTACTCTCAATCAATACCTTCTTTCAATAACATAATACCTCCATCACAATCTAACACGTCTAATATGAATTCTTCAACTGCAGCGACCATTAATAATCTTGCACAAACTGTCTCTTCTTTACAGCAACAAATTGCCTCTATGAATCAATCTAAGTTTAGTGTGCCCACATTTGATGTTGCGAGCCCACTTTCTCTTGACATTGTTCGAGCTATCCCTCCTAAACATGTTGAAATCCCACATTTGGAGCTTTATAATGGTAAAGGTGATCCTCTAACACATGTTAAGACTTTTCAAACAATATGTACCGATTTTGCTTATGACCAAAGGTTGCTTGCAAAACTGTTTACTAGGACATTAAGAGATAAAGCCCTACAATGGTATTGCTCGTTGCCTTCTTATTCTATTACTTCTTTCGAACAACTTGCAAATGCTTTCATTCAACAATTTCAAAACAATATAAGTCCTAAAGTTACTTTTATTGATTTAATGCATTGTAAACAAGGTGTTAAAGAAAAAGTGACTGATTTCATTGGTAGATATAAGCATTTGTATGCTCAAATCTCTTTTCCAGTGCCTGAAAATGATATTCAAAGAATCTTTATTTCTAATTTACAAAAAGATATTAGAGAAAAACTTCTATTTTCTGAGTTTACTTCTTTCCAACAGTTGTGTGCAACTCTTCACAATTATCAACTGACTATGAGTCAAATGGAACAAGCAAATCCTATGGCTCCGAGTGATAAGGGTGATAGTAGTCAACAACCATTTGGGAAGTTTAAACCGAACAGAGAGTCCATTAAATTCAATGAAAACATCATCAACAACAATGTGAATGCAGCATCAGGTGTGCCTCCTATTTCTAAGTTTTTCAAGAAAGAAAGAAAGTTTACTCCTTTGAATGAATCATTGCATAGTATTATGAATAAGTTATTGGAACAAAGTGTGCTTACTCTCCCTCCTGTAAAGCAAATAGATCCTGCAAAGATTAATTCACCCTATTTTGATAACAAATCTTTTTGTCAATTTCATCGTCAACCTGGGCATGATACTGAAAAATGTTTTGCTTTAAAGGGTAAAATTCAAGATTTGATTGATAATAATACTATCTCTGTTTCTGGTATGAATGATAAAGGAAACACATCTGTAGCACCTCCTAACCAAAATCTTAAGATTTTTACTGATCCATTACCTTCTCATACCTCTAATGCGATTGAGACTAATGATTCCTCTTTCTCATCTGATGGTCTTGTGTCTATGACTCCGAATGTGATTAACTTTGTAGAGCAACAAGAAAACCCTAAAGAACCTTCCATCACATTTGATTCTAGTGAAACTATCAGGGCACTTGATGGTCCTTTATATATAGTTGCAAAAGTCAAGAATACACCTTGTCGTGGAGTGCTTATTGATCCTTCGTGCATGGTTAATGTTATTACTGAGGAATTTCTTTTTACTTTGCAATTGAATCAAGTGATCTATGACAAAACAGATGTGATTGTGAAATTATTTGATGCATTTTCTTCTCCTGCAATTGGTTCTATTACATTACCTATTGAAGTTCATAACAAATCCCTTGATGTGAACTTTGCTATTATTCCTTCATCCGAACAATTTTGCGTGAAGCTAGGCTATCCTTGGCTATCTTCCATGAAAGCTATTGCTTCTCCTATTCATAAATGTTTGAAATTTCCCCATAATGGTGAAGTTATTACTGTCAATCATAGTCTCTTTAAACCAGCTGAAAGAACTTCTAGCGTTCCTATTGATTATTTTTGGCCTAAACAATTCCAATCTCTTCCTCCGCGAAGTGATTATCTTTTCAAATCTTATCAAAAGTGGAAAACAGATATGATCCTATCTCTAAGTGAACCTAGAACACCCAAACTTGATATTCCTATCGTTCTTGAGAAGGAAGTTCTTCCTTTGAAAGATAAAACTAATGTCTTTCCTGAAGAATATTCTCAACCCGTTCCTATGGATGTGACTATGTCTATGTCTAATAAACTTTCTAAAAGTAGACCTATACCTCCTCGTCATGATGGACTTGGTCTTCTTCCTAAACCAAATATTCCTCCTTTATATGGAGCAGTTCCTCCTCCTTCCTCTTATGGAGAGAAGAGACCTTCCTCTTCTCCTATTACCCAGCCTAAGAGACCACAACCTAAACACCCAAGTGATAAGGATGAGAACATTCCTCCTCCTCAATCTCCTCAACTTCCTACTAAGACTAGACAAAATCATTCTGCACGTGAACGCCGATGAAAGCGTCATCTTAGAGCTCAGGCAGCTGCTTCTCAAACTTTGCAATCCCCAAAAACACCTTCAACAAGCATTATTCCATTTTCTCCAAAATCTCCTAAACATAAGATGCATGATGGTCTTGATCCTGTGCGAGTTAAAGATCCTATTTTTATAAATTTTGATGATGATATAGATGAAAATGTTATTCATGATGAAAATGTTACTTCTCTTGCTTCTGATAGTGAATATGAATATGTTGATGTTGATAACCATTTATCTAACGAATTTTCTAAAGCACTTATCCTAGCTCCTATACAAGAACAACGTGGCTTGGAACATGAACATAGCCCTTGTTTGGATCTTGTGATAGCTCCATCTGCTGTGTTGGATGTTCCTCCTCTAGCGTGTTCCCTGCCTTCCTGAAATATTGATCAGCAAGATCGGGGGGTGGATGACGTGCTAGACTAGTTTCATTAGCATAGTAGATTCTCTCCTCCTCTCTTTATTTTGTTACTTCTTCTATGTGTTATTCTCATTCGTCTATTTGTTGTCCTTAGTGTTGTCTACTTGAGGATGATGCAAAGCATTGAGATCTCTTTTGGTCTCTCTCATGTTGACTCAAAAGACACATGTGTTCCCTTCTTCTAGGTGACCTTCCTTGATTGGGGAATGAAGAACAAGTATGCATACATACATATGATATACATGAATTATCATACAACATACTGACCCCGAGGAAAGCGAAGTCACCTCGTGCTTTGTGTTTTGTGTCTATTATCCTTGGGTTTATCTCACACTTGGGGGCTAAATCTTTGTGATAACGTGCTCCTTTCCCTTCTCATTTCTTATGTGTATCACTACCTTAAAGAAATCACCCCCGTTGAGGCGTGTGTGATCGCTTTAACGTAGGGGGGCATACACCCCGTTCATATCTCTTCAAGATACTTGAAAATTTCTTGGCAAACTTAGCTTTGCCTTGAAAATTTTTGGTATTTTTCTTGCATGACTCATAGTGACGGAACCTTACTACTGACAGTCATGGTTCTCCCTCGTGATCTTCCCTTTTACTTTGTCAATCGAAGTCGTAAGATCCTTAGTCCACTGGGGGCTTGGTGTATCTTGCCTCCCTGACGTGGTGAAAGTTTTTCAATGTTGTTTCCTTGTACTTTACCGAAAGTATGAGCGTACGCTTATACTCCCACTAAAGTGGGGGCTAAATGTAGCATCCTAAAATTGCGACACTCGCAATTTTGATTGCATTTGGGTCTTCATGATGGTGACGCAACACTGAACTTGAATGGAGACCCCGAAACTTGTTCATGACATCAAAAACTGCATTTTTCAGCACCCTGGCCTGATCCTCCTTGCACCCTGTTGTCCCTGGAGGTGGGACCATGGCGCCCAGCGCCTTGGTCCCTGGCCCTATTTTTGGGCCCGGTCTCTTTTGGGTCTCGGGTCTTTATGTTTGCAAATTGGAAAATAATGTTTCCTGGTCGGCCTAAGGTCGGAAAAATCAGTCTTTTAACCCTAATTGACAAGTATATAAACTACATTTCCTCTCCCATTTTGATGGATGGAAAAAAGGCGGAAGCGATATTCAAGCATTCAAGCATTCCTTCAAGCAATTGATCATTCTAAGTCTCCATTCAAGGCTAAGTGTTGCATTCAAGACAAGGATTCAACCATTGAAGAGGAGATCACTTACAACTTACAACATACAACAACATTTACACCTTCGCATGTAAGAATACAAACATTCTTACAACAAGGTATTGGTACTTTATTACATTACAATCATTTACATTTACAGCATTTCTCATTTCTTGGTTAATTCCAAAACTGGGGTTTGACCTAAGGGCAAACCCCTAATCCCTAACCCCCCAATCGTCCTCTCTTTTCTGTGTGTAGGTTGCAGGTACGCGGCTGTAATTGAAGATCTGGAATCCTTGTGCAGAGACGAACAGATCCCCCTTCGTTTCGTGGATTTTTCGGAGGACTGTGTGCACGTCGGGCGCCATCGTCCCATCAACTTTCACTCAAATTTGTAGGACAACATCGTCTCAACATTTTACTGCTAATTCCAGGTCCGCAGCTTCATCCCATATCCCTATCTCTGTTTATAAGTGAATCTTTCTCACTTTCTATGCATTCCTAGCTCAATCTTTCTATCTACATTCTTTACAAAAGAGGGTAGCCTTGTTGTCTTAACCCTTGAAACTCATTTAGAATCCAATCTTGCATTGTGTGGGATTGGATCTTGTGGGTTTCAACCCCTCTTTTGAATGTAAAGTCTCCCCTAAGAGAAAACTGTCAACCCTAGTGACCTCCTTTCTCTCTCCTTGGAGTGGTGGGGGAAACACTTAGGGTTCGCTCGCGATTTTCCGCTTTACAGTATAAAGTAAAAGGAAAAGCAATTAGAGAAAATGCTGGAGAGGTGAACACCTCTAATGAAAAACAATTGTCAGCTACTTTGGAAAATGAAGTAGAGAAGGAAATGGGCCGAATGACTCCTGAAAGAGGGAGAAAACTACTTGAAGATGCAAGTGTCCTGATCTTTCCTGGGTGGGATCTGAATTCAGCTTTAGTATTTGATAACTTTCTTCATGATATTGATGCAAGAAATAAGTTATCTCTAGAAGGTGTGACCCAAGTATACATGGGGTCATTGTACAACCCTGACAAACATTCTATGTTGATTTGGTCATTGTATCCTCCAAACAAAAAACCCATAGTGATTGATACATAGAAGGCCTTCAGACACATTATGACTTTGAAGGTTGGTGAAACATACCCCATAGTTATAGCTAATTTAGGGGTAAACATTGCTAAATTGAATAAGGACCAAACTCAATTATTGTTGAGAGAAAACAAGTCTAGTAAACTTGAAAATATTAGGCTGAATAAAGAAATTGATCATCTGAAGGAGATGTTGAAATCGAAGGAGACGTAAAGACTATTAATGCAAGGTGAGAGTTCGCAGCCTCAAACTAAGGCTAGTAAATTAAGAGAAGAGAATTATCTGCTCCAGGACCAATTAAGAGAAGCCAAAAGTGGAGCCATGTCAGTGCTTATCCAAAAGAGGTTTACTAACTTGATGACATGGATGGACAAATACTGGGATGTATACACTAAGAACCGGACTGTTATTGAGGAGCATGAAAAAATAGATGAATGACTGTATGAGCGATTCAAAGAGTTACAAGGTGAGGATCGAGAAGATCCTAATACAATGCAGAATTATGAAAGACTGATGAAGACCCATAAGAAGTATCTAGAAGCACTGAAATCAGAGGGAGCCAATTTCCTCAATGGCATATCAAACAAAATCTCACCCCTACTTAATAAAGATGGAGAATGAAAGGAGAAGATAGATTGGATTCGGGAATGCCAATAGGTGCTCAAGGATGCACTGAAAGCTGCCAAGAATGAAGATGTTGATAAGGTGGCAGAGTACATAGAAAGCATGGTGTTGATGGAGGTAGAGGTTCGAGATGAAATACATGATTGTGATACTTGATATGATGAGAAATATTTGGCAACATTTAACTAGTGTGCATATATACTTAACTAGATGATTAGTTTATTTAAGTGTTTAGTCTATCTCCAAAAGACCTTATTCAAAGGGTGTAGCCCTTTGATATGTTATAAAGTACTCAATGTAATCACTTGCAAAGTACTCCGAAGTTTAGCAAGTTTTCTGAAAATTTAAGTTTCAAGTAGTTTGATGTTTCAAGAGCAAGACTTTATTTCAAAGTAATATAAAGAAATCAGTTTCCTTATTTGCAAATTGTGTTGTGGATTCTTTCATTTTCAAATCAGTTCTTTGTTATAATTATTTGTGGTGATAATTACTACTCTAAGTCATCGTGTGAAGAAATTGTATGTCGTTACATAGTTGGATCATCAAGATACATCTGAGAATTATTTTGCCTGTTGTATCTTGTCTAATTGGTCTTTCATAAGGAAAGCTAAATTCAATTAGACTAACTGTGAAGATATTATACAAATTTAATAGAATTGGAGGTTGGGTGGTTGACAGATCCATCCAAGGGAGGATTTAAAAATTCTTTCAGTCTTCAGAGTTATACATATGGTTTGCAAGTGAATGACTCTATTACCCAAAAGAAATAAGGCACTGGTCTAAGTTGCACATATAATTCAATTTAAGATCGATCAAATCATTTTCAGTTTTATTCTTATGCTAGTAGGAGATATAAGTAGGATTCAAAATAAAAATAGTTAAAGGAAGTACAATAGGAATTGGATTAAAGCAAAAGAATTAATCAGTTAAAGAAGATAATCAATAAAGTACGAAAAATAAAATAATCAGAATAGTAATATAATCTATCCCAAAGGTATATGCCACTTTGAGATAAAACTAGAAGTAGAAGATATAGTGTAAAATATTCTATAAAAAGCACCAAGTTGGAGAGTCAATTGGTGAGGAGGTACACCTGCCAAGGTTCTGCAGAGCCTGAAGTGAGGGAGCTAGCAACCTCGAAAGGTTCACTCTATTAGTTGGCCAAATCAATTGGAATATTTGATCATTGAGCAAGGCATACTCATAGAATTTTCCAATCTGTTGATTTGAGCACCAAAATAATATTGGTCTTAGGATTTAGGTGCCATCAACCTTCTAAATCCTTTATTTAATTTTTTGCTAATGTCATTTTAATTTACCCATAATAGGTTAAACCGTTTAACCAGTGGTGGTGAAAGAGACCATATAATGCTAGAGTTAATTTTACCATTTGTCCTCTAGGAAAAGGACAAAATAGCTAGGTGTCGTCATTGGAAACTCTTATGATACTTGGAAAAGGAAAAAATAGCTTGGATACTTTTCAAGAGTTTCAAGTTCATGTATGATGGTTATGATAGTTATTGTGGGTTACTGTGAAAATGATTTATGATCAAGACTCCAATATTGGTCCACGAGTGCCCAAATTAGCTAGATGCCATATGACAGTTGTAAGAAGCATCTATAAGAGGTTATTTTGGGAGGTTGGCATTAGTTTTTTAGGTGGTTTTATTTCTTATTTTTTGGTGATACAATAATGGTATCCATCCTCACAAGTTTCTATATATTAGGACCTTGAGCTAGAGTTATTCATTTAGTCTTGTTGAGTTGTGCAAGGTAACAAAGTGCCCCCATATTATACACAGGTTTACAAAGAGGTGTATTGTTTTTGTAATTTTCATTGGATTAATCTTGAGCATTTTTGGATTAGATTATGTATTATTTTTTGTATCAACATTTCGGATCACACTTCGTGATCCATCTTCGCGATGACAAATAGATCACAGAGTGTGATCTGAAACATTGATGCAAAAAACTCATACACAATCTAATCCGAAAATAGTCAAGATTAATATCTCATGGATTGTGGAAACTTGATGTATGTTATTCATTGGATTAGTAATATACTTGCCTCTATTTTTGTGTTGGATTTTTTTCACAAAAGAGTTTCTCCACATAAATTTGGGTTTTCATGTGTAATGGGTTTTTTCTTCTTGCTTTTATTATGCAATCACTTTGTTAAAGGTTAATCTTTAGTTTCAAATTTGCAATAACCTTTTGTTTAATCTCATATTGCAATTTTTCTTCACCTTATTTTGCAACATTTGGTATCAAAGTTAATGATTTTGTTGAGGAAGGGATGCTTTTCTTTTAAAAGTCTTGAAGGTTTTTTGCTATAGTGGGAGCTTTTGCTTTGTGGTTTTTTTGTATATTTTTAAAAGGTTGTATACCATGGAATCCAACTCTCATCGGAATATTATGAATTTTAATGGTCCTGATTATGAGACGTGGAAGTTGAACTTTGAAGATCTCCTTGAAGAGAGAGATCAATGGTTGCTAGTTTCAATAGATAAGAAACTAGAGGATTCTTCTTTGACGGATGATGCTTGGAAAAAGCTAGACAAGAAGGCTCGAGGAACCATTTAGTTGTGTCTCACTGACTCTATCATCCTAAATTTATTTATAGAAGACACTACATAAAAGTTATGGAGGAAAATAGTTGAAATCTATCAAACTAAGAATTTGTCTGACAAGCTATATCTGAAAAGATATTTGTATTCTTTGAAAATGAGGGATGGTAATTCTATTATTGAACATCTGAATACTTTTAATTTGATTATTAGTCAACTTGCATCAATACATGTTAGTATTGAACATGTAGATAAATGTATTTTATTGCTTTTCTCTTTGCTTGATTCTTGGAAAAATCTAATTGTTTCCATAAATAGTGGTAGTATAGAACTAGAGATGGGCAAATATTACTTTTATACTTATTTTAGAAGATATGAGGAGAAAGACCATTAATTTTGGCTCCCAAGATTCCTTGCATGCTCAAGGAAGGCCTAAGGAGAAGGGGCCTAAAGGGGATAAAAGGAAGGATAAGTCAAAAGGATGTTCTAAGATCCTTAGAAAGAGAAAAGTTAAGATTTGAAACTATGGAAAAGAGAACACGTGGAGTGTAAGAATAAGAAGAAGAGAATTGATTCTTCCATGGATAGGTCATCTGATGATGACGATTCTAATGCTTTGGTTATTTCAGCTAGATCTATTAATAATGATGTTTGACTTGTTATCTCAAGTGCCATTTACAAGGAGTGGTTTTCTTCATACAAGGAATATTATGGAGGAGAATTTTTTCTTGCTGATAACACCTTAGTGAAGATTGTGGGTAAAGGAAAGGTAAAATTTTGTTTCAGTGATGGGAGGATTGTTTCCATTGATAATGTTTTACATTTTCTAGATCTTGCAAGAAGTTTACTTTTAGTTTCTAAGTTGACTAATTCTGGAATGCATGTGACATTTGATAAGTTTTGTTGCATGTTGGTAAGGGGGAGTTTGGTTATTGCTAAGGGATCTTAGATAGTGAATTTGTTTAAACTACATGCCTCCACTCTTTGTAATTATGATTTTGTAACTGGGACTCAAAATGCATGTAAGTTGTGGCACCATAGATTGGGTCACGTTGGTGAAAAAGGTCTTAAGACCATTCTAGATAAGAAACTAATTGAGGGGATTTCTGATTATTGTGTGAGTAAGAGTTATTTCTATGAGCACTGTGTGTTTGGTAAATAAAATGTATCTTCATTTTCTAAAGGATTTAATAAGGTTACTAGATACCTTTAGAGATTATTCATTTAGATGTATGTGGTCCAATGGATGTTGACAATTAGAATAGATCTTGATGCTATGTTTCCTTCATTGATGATGTCTCAAGATATACTTGGATTTATTTTATGCATTTAAATTTGAAGTTTTTGCTAAGTTTAAGGAATTTAAGGCATTTGTTGAAAGGAAATCAGATTATAACATAAAATTATTGAAATTTGACAATGGAGGTGAATATTTCTCTAAGGAATTCAATGAGTTTTGCAAACATGCAAGAACTGTTAGGAAAAAGACTACACCTTACGCTCCCCAACAAAATCGGGCAGTAGAAAGAATGAACCGTACATTATTAATGAAAAGAGTGAGGAGCATGTTAAGTAGTGACAAGGTAGATAAACGTTATTGGGCAGAAGCTATTTGCACCACTTGTTATTTCATTAATATATCTCCTTGTAAAGTTCTTGTTGATAAAAGACCTTATGAATTGTGGCCAAGTAAAAATCCTTTAGTTTCACATTTAAAGATCTCTACTTGTGAGTATTTTGTTCATGTGCCTTAAGAGAAGAAATCTAAAGTGGATCCAAAATCTCAAAAATGTATCTTTATAGGATATGGTGAGAATGCAAAAGGTTATAAGCTTTGGAAACCTTTAACTCATAAAATGATATTTTCTAGTAATGTGATTTAGGTGAAGAACAACCAAAGGAAAATTCAAAGGTAGTGCATTTTGAAACTAAGTATGAAGATGCACACGTGGAAGAACAAATAGATGGATAAGATGGAGAAGAAGAAGAGAGTTTAAGTGAAAGTTTTGAAGATTTAGTTGTGATAGAAGAAGTTGATCATAATGAAGAGCATGAGGAAGAACTCCCTAGTCCACTGTTGAGAAGGCCTACAAGTTAGCATAATATAATTGATATGTATAGCTCACCATATTTCTATTGTAATTTTCCTTTACTAAGTACTTACAATGAACCTAGATCTTTCAAAGAGGCTCTCTCTTCCAAAGTGAATCTTGAATGTAGGCCATGTAGGAGGAGATGACAACTTTGAATAGTTGTGACACTTGGGATCTTGTTAGTTTACCCATTGGATACAAGTGGGTATTTAAGAATAAGTTTGGTGCAAATGATCAGTTAGAGTGGTATAAGGCTAGACTGGTGGTCAAGGGCTACTCCGAAAGGGAGGAGTTAATTTTGGTGAAAAGTTTTCTCATGTTGTGAAGCTAACCTATATTAGATTCCTATGATCTATTGCTACTACTTTTGATTTTGAGATTGAGAAAATGGATGTTAAAACTATTTTCTTACATGGGGATATTGAATAAGAGATTTATGTGTGATAGCTTGACAATTTTGTTGAGAAAGGGAAAGAAAACTTGGTTTGCAAGTTAAAACGGTTATTGTATGGTGTGAAATAGTCACCCAAGATGTGGTACTAGAAGTTTGATGCGTTTGCATCAAAGCTTGGTTTTGTTAGAACTAAAGAGGATAATTGTGTTTATATTAAGGTTATTCATGACCAGTTACTAATTGTTGTCTTGTATGTTGATGATATGTTTATTGGTAAGAACAAGGTGATGACTAGAGAGCTCAAAAATAACACTCTAACATATTTTATATGAAGGATACAGGGGTTGACATATATATATATTCTTGGGATGGAAATCAATAGGGATCAAGTTCATAGGAAACTTTGGTTAAGTTAGAGTAAGTATGTTGATATCATTTTTCAGAGGTTTAAAATGCACAACCCTAAATCAACAAGTATTCCATTTCTGGTTGGTACTTAGTTGAGTTTAGACATGTGTACTAATTTTGATGATGATATTGAAGAGATGTATATGTTCCTTATGCTAGTTTTGTTGGTAGTTTAATGTATGCAATGGTTTGTACTAGACTAGATATAGCCCAAGTAGTGGGATTTCTAAGTAGGTTTATGTCTAACCTAGGTAAAGAGAATTAGACTTTTGTTAAAAGTGTATTAAGGTACTTCTAATTATTGTTTGGTTTATCATGGTATTAATTATGTGGACATGTCATTGAACGTATAGGGTTTTTTTGCTACACATTGGGTACGTGACTTAGATAGTCGAAGGTCCACCACTAGCTATGTGTTTGCTTTGTTTGGAGGTGCAATGAGTTTGATGAGTAAAAGACAACCTACAACTGCATTGTCCACCATTGAAGTAGAGTAACTGGTTTCTATTGATGAAAAGTACCCAAGGGTGGATTGAATGACTCAACTCAACAAACAAACTCAGAGTGCAAGATCACAAGGAATGACTCATTCTTTGATTCAATGATCCATCCACTAGGCAACCCAATCTTAACCCGATTTACCCCAAAATTGACATAACCTCCAAAAATGACTGAGGAACTCAACAGAAGGATTTTAAAATGACTAAAGGAATAAATACCATTCCTCATACTAAGAGGTGTGACTCCAAGACACTCTCTTACAAGGTTTGCCTTGCATAGGCTCATACACTCTACTAGCCCTACTCATAGGGTTTTTTGGCAATAACTCACAAACCATTGATCACAAACACAAACATAAAACCTTTTCAGATACCTATTAAGCATTTTGACAACATATGTGAAAACCCCTATAGGTTACTTTGGACCAATAGGGTCAAATTCTGATTGTTGCAGGGTTTCAAGTGCACAATTAGGTCACTTTACACACTAAGTGCCTCAAAAACAACTCACCCACACACAACTCCACTTCTAAAAATGCAAAAATATCATGAAAAATAATATTTAATAGGTTTTTTCAACCCCACACTTTGTTTTGACCACAAACTCCAAACCACTCACCATACCCATGCTCCCATGACCTAACACATGAGGATGTTAGGCATTCAATGCCTCATACATGCTTCAAAACTTGATACCTACAAAAATGGAAAGAAAACCATTTGGATAACCCCTATATCTACCATTCACCAAGAATTGGCATTCTTATCTCAAAGGAATGGTGAGTTGTCTACATTTCTCAGTCCAAACCCTTGCACTTAGGGTTTGAGAATAATTTTTTTTAAAATGCCCACCAAATGCACAAATATCAGTTAAATCTCACAAAATCAGTCTTGAATGAAAGGTGATTCACAAGTATTTCCAAAGAACTTGGTCTCATAGCTTAGTTCATCCGTACAAGTAAGCTATGAATGCTGCAACAAGGCTGTTACTAGAAAATAAATTGCCAATACTTTCTTGATTTCTTCTTAAGTGCAATGTACATCTAGCATCACCAATCCCCCATTCGACCTCTCAAGTGTATTTTCATTCCCTTACGACAGTTTCAACCACCTTTAACCTCTTTTCAAACTATATAACCGTTGGCTTACTTCCTTTTTACATTTGTTGCAATGTTGCAACTTTTCCAAAATGACAACTCCCAGCTTTGACAATTTTTGCTTAATGACTACAAAACTTTGTACCAACATCCAAAATGACTTGTGACAACCTAAAAATGCCTACTTAGGTCCAAAGGAACCTTGAGAAAATATTACACCTTAAGGATACATCATTTGACAACTTTGACACATTGTGCCATTACAAGGACCCTATTGCCATTTTAGGCCATTACATAGCATGCCTCCTAATTGGAACTCACAACATCACAAAAATGGTCCATAGGACCTTATTTAAGACCAAAACATGAAACCAAACTCAAAAAACTCAAATGTGCCTCATGGAGGCCTGATCTCATTGGGTGCCCTTGCACCAACTACACATGCCTCCAAGGAGACATTTTGGTTACATAGACTTATTAATGATATTGGTTTTGATTGCAAAACAATGGAGATTGGATGTGATAGTCATATAGTGACATATGTTCGGCCAAAAATTCCTATATATCATGCTCATACTAAATATGTTAATGTTCAATATCACTTTGTACGAGAGATGGCTGAGAGTGGATAGGTATTGATTGAAAAATTTGACACTTTGGATAATGTTGTAGATTCTCTCATGAAGCCAGTGACCATGGATGAGTTCTCTTGGTATAGGAAGGCCATGGGCCTTGAGAACTAAACTTAATTTTTATTATGTATTCTATGAGTTAATTTACAATGTATGATGTCAAGTGGGAGATTGTTAGGATATATGTGCCATCAACCTAGTAAATCCTTTTTTAATTGTTTCCTAATGTCATTTGTAATTTACCCACAAGAGGTAAAACTATTCAACCAATGATGGTGAAAGAGACCATGTAATGTCCAACTTACTTTTACCATTTTTCC
Source organism: Cryptomeria japonica (assembly GCF_030272615.1). NCBI lineage: Eukaryota > Viridiplantae > Streptophyta > Pinopsida > Cupressales > Cupressaceae > Cryptomeria > Cryptomeria japonica. The sequence continues at coordinate 272,801,342 of NC_081414.1, forward strand.
TCTAGGAAAAGGATAAAATAACTAGGTGTCCCCCTTTTGGAATCTCCTATTTTGAGGTCCTTGGACACTTGTTAGGAGTTGCAAGTGCATGTATGATGGTTATGATAGTCGTTGTGGGTTCCTATGTCAAGCATTTATATCAAAGACTCCTTTATTGGTCCAGGGGTGCCCAAATTAGCTAAATGTCATATGGCATTTCTAAGAAACATCTATAAGAGGCTATTTTGCGAGGTTGGAATGAATTTTTTGAGGTGGTTTTTCTGCCTATTGTTGGGTGATACCACAATGGCATTCATCCTCACAAGTTTCTATAAATTGGGGTGTTGGGCTAGAGTTATTCATTCAGTCTTGTTCAGTTGTGCAGGGTAACAAAGTGTTGCCAAATTTACAAGGGTTTACAAAGAAGCGTATTGATTTTGCAATCTTCATTGGATTAGAAATATGATTTCCTCTCTTTCTATGGTGGAGTCTTTTCTTGAAAGTGTTTCTCCACGTAAATCTAGTGTTTTATGTTTAATGGTTTTCTTCTTCTTGCTTTGAATCCACAATCACTTTATTAAGGGTAATATTTAGTTTTGGATTTGCAATAACTTTTTGTTTAAGCTCATATTGCAAGCTTTCTTCACCTTGTTTTACAACAGATGGTACTTTATTGTGTTATTTACTTCTAAAGAGCTCTTGATTTAGATGATTTTGGGACTTACTAGTTCATGTTCACGATTTTGATTATAGATTAGTAAATAGTGTTATAAACGTTTGTGGTAATATTGGGATAAAGTTTAATCTTATGAAGGTATCTTATAGCCAAAGGTTGCCATTGTAGCAACTACATGAGGTGTAATTAAGAATCAATCATCACAATATGATCAAAGTTGCTAGAGAATGTTTGACAATGTAGGTGCACTTGCAACATTGTGGGAATACATGCGTCAACAATAAGGAACATGTACATAGTTATGATGGTGTTCTACATTAGTGTATGTTATCAGAAATGATGTTTACTAGAAGCCATGATTTGTTCGTAGTGATATTATAGAAAAACACGTTCACCATGTTGTGTGTTTAGTTAACAACCATTGATTTATCTTTGGAGGAGGATCTACATAGTCAAGTTTACCATCCATTTGTAAAATTATTGGTGGACTGACATGTGGCACAATGATTTCATGGTATTATATGTTATGGTTATGTGATGGTTGGTATTTTTTAAGTGGTAGAATGTTGTTTATTCATTTAAATTCTAGAGTAGCAACTTGGGATTGCATCTAGTATGTGATGCAAGCGAAAAATATTGATGTAGAGATGTTATTAATGATGTAAAGCATGTTTTTGTAGTTTTATTATAGCCTATATATTAAGGTGTAAGTGTTGGAATAATGAAGAGCCTATTATGAAGTTGTAGACTTCAAGGATCAACCAAGAAAGATTCCAACCACAAGAGAATGTTCAAACATTATCTTTATATGGGGAAATGATATGATTGAGATGAAATCGATATGATATATCTACAAATGAGCCTTGCTTATATAGGCAAGGTGATAAGGTTGTTTTACAACTACCTTGTTACAAATATTAAATGTATGGTTCATTATGAAGCAAATATTGAATGATGAGCTACAAATCATATCTTCTAGAATGCCACTAAGGATAACTAACAAGATCCTATGAATAATATTAAATGAAAAGTTACATGTGACAACTAACTTAAATGCAAGCTAGCCTAAGTAAACTCAACATGTGAATAGGTTATAACTATGAACTAGTTAGGATATAACCTCATTCACACCAACACCCCTCTTAAGTGCAACTTAGGGAGTGAAATTATCATGCAAATGATGCAAGACTAATATGAAGATGTAATATATGGGTCCCAACAACTAGGCCATTTTGGGTACTCATGCACAACTAATCATGCAACTAATCTCTCACAAACAGAGAAAAGGAAAGAACCCCATGGGACAAAACTCCTCTTCAAAAAAGAGATAATGCAAATCATGTACAAGTAATAGATCATGTGATGTATGGAGGTGTCAACATCAATACTCCATAAGAACTACATCCATCATGAGGAATCTAATAAATAGCCCCACCATAGAAGGGACAGAGAGAGACTATGTATCCCCCCATAAGGAATAATCGCTTGCAAGAATGGTAAGTGTTTGAAGAAAAAACGTGATCCAACACTTACAAAAAAATTCCCCCTTTAGGAAGAAACAAAACTATGTATAGATATAGGTATGCTTCTCATGTAGGATATGCTAGAAAAGATGGAAGCATAAAGATGATGTCTCTAAAAGCTTCTTGAATGTGTCTCCTTGTCCAAGTGATGTGATGATGTTATAATCCAATCAAGTACATACCTAGTCAAAGAAGAAAGTGACAAACTAGAACTATGTGGAAAATGATGTCAAACAAACTCCAAAGATGAATATGATGTGACAACATGAATGCAATGTATGTCATCAAAGAAGAGACATAATCCCTCAAATGTATCTTCCAAATTGGAAGTAAAATAATGTAAAACCAAGTTTGAGATATCGGATAGGAATCCATCCCGCAGCCACATTTCTGATATACTAGATATACCTCCAAATCTAAAATACAATGATGGTCCCACTAATAAAGAATGATGGAAGCCTCAATCAATGACTCTAGGTAAGAAGTCAATGGAAGTGAAGGTTGATCAACTATCTCTGAAGAAGAATCGGGAACTTCTAAAGTAATTGTAACCTCATATGAAATCTCAGAATATGTCAAAATATCAAATTCATTAATAGTATCAGAATCATAGGATACCCTCTTTGAAAAGAGAAGAGGCACATGACAATCTGAAATAAGATCATCTAGGAATGACTAAATACCAAGATTTCCGTATAAATCCCAAAAGTATTAAACATGACACCCAGAAAGAAATTGATTGGGAAAATGAGGAACCAACAACAAGAAAGACTCCAATACCAATAGTGAATGGTCACTGATGAAAAGAAAAAAATTAGTCTCATCGATCGATATAAAAAAATGCAGAATCAATACAAGGGATTGCCAAATATAAGCACAGGTTGCGCAATCAAAATACATGCACTCTAACCTATTAGAAATTGAATTGCTAACAGTGAAACCATGACAATGGAGATAGAAACATAGACTGTAGATGTCATGAGGAATGGTGTGGAAAGTGCATACACAGATGACCTTATTCATGACGTCCAAAAAAAAGAAAAAGTCTGTAAAAAAACAATGTAGATCTCTTGAATATGTATGCCATTGAATCAAAAGAAGAAAACCCCTCAACAAATTGAACTAGCACGACCCCTATTATGAAGAAATGAAACCAACATGGTAAATATATCACCATTGAAAGGAGCTCAATCTCAATTTGATGTCAGCCAGAATAGGCAAAAAAAAAAATAAAAAATCAAACACTAACAATCGTGAATCGTACTAGACTGCAAAAATGTACCACCTACGGATTGACAAAGTATCAGTCTCATGAAAAATAAAGAAATAATGCTTGGATAGAGCATGGAATATGGCGGAATTAAGCCAAACTGCAACAATAGATTGCCACCCAACGAAATATCCCCAAAATAAACCTATTTTTGCAAAAAAAAGAGGAGTCAGATTAAGCCATCTTTTCTGCAAACTAGCTTGACAGAGGGGTGGACGATTTTTTTCACCTACAATGGATCTTTATCTAAAAGCTCAATTCTTTGATACGAGATGGATTTTACTTGGTCAAAGCTCTAAAATCATGTTGAGCATATATCAAGAAAGATTCCAACCACAAGAGAATGTTCGAACATGAGATTGAGATAGGAAAATGATATGATTGAGATGAAATTGATATGATATATATACAAATGAGCTTTGTTTATATAAGCAAGATGATGAGGTAGGATTACAAGTACCTTATTACTAATATTAAATGATGAGCTATGACTCATATCTTCTAGAATGCCACATAGGATAACTAACATGATCTTATGAACAATATTAAATGAAAAGCTACACGTGACAACTAACTTAGATGCAAGCTAGCGTAAGTAAACTTGACATGTGAATAGGTTCTAACCATGAACTAGTTAGTATATAACCTTAGTCACACCAATAGTAAGGAGACATATTGTAATTGAATTATATTTCCTAAATTAATATAATTGTTACCTCTCTTCATTGGTGAGATTTTTTCAAAATGGTTTCCCATGTAAATATTTGTGCCTTGTTTAGGTGGATTGTGTATGATTTCATGTTTTTCATAAAATTTGGTATTGAATTGTAACAATGTAACTATTATTTTGATTGCATAGCTATAAGATTTTATAGTGATCAATTATTGGTTGTATTGAGATCAAATTCTATACATGTGTGACTTAATATCTTTATTTCATTAGCTATAACATGGATAATAATGCCAACAACTTCAATAATTGAAAATATACTAAAAGATGAGATGTAATTCTCTTGAGATTAGTAAGGAAGATGAAAAATTATCCTCCATTGACACTCTTGGAGTTAGACTATTTCTTGCAATCAATTTGAATTAATTCTCTTCATCATCCCATGCTTGTCAATCTTGGCCTTCTTAGTTTCTTGGGGTAGGTTTGTGTGTTTTTTCAGTTTTTGGTTTGCTATATTTTAAACTACTTTATGACAATGTTTGGTTGTTGGTGATAGGTTTTTTCATTTTGAATTTAAGTTTTCCTTGTGTATTTAGTAGGGTGTTATCTTTCAAAAAAAAATTTGGTTTTAGAGATGGCAATTGCACCAATTATCTTTCTCTTTTATTCAACTCACTTGAGCTTGGTTGAATGCATTTTAAAGTCTTGATAGTGGATGTGATTTGATTATTTTAATGGAAGTGTCTAGAGATAAAAGGTCAACTAGTTTTAGTAAAGAAAATATATGGTTCCATGTGATTAATAGTGATAACAATAAAACAAAGTTTTCATAACTTTTGGAAGGAGGAGAAATATGTTACAACAACTTTAAGTTGAAGGTTCAACCTAGGTGGTGAGGACTATTTTGCTAGCAAATATTATAATGGAAATTAATTTGACAATATTGTGAAAGGAAGAGGTATTGATAGTGGTGGAGAAAACTCTGGTAAGAGTTCATTCCCTTTCATTACTTCTTATCAATCTAAACAATTATATGGAAGAGGTAGTTAGAAAGGAAAAATAAAGGATTAAAAATATTTTGAATTTTTTGTTTACCTTAACAAGGATATATTAGATTCTAAAATATTCTTTAATTATTGGGTTAATATTGTGTGAGGAAAAAAGATGGGTTTGTCTATAATGTATTTTTATAGAATTCTACAACAAAGTCTTTTGTAGTTAAAAAAAATCTAACATGAACAAGGGTTTTTGGAACACCTTAAGCTCACCTAGAGTGATGTTTTGCTTGGGTTTGTACCTATATAGCTTGAGATTAAAAAAAAAAGTCCCTTTAAAATTTTGGATTTTATTATTCCATGCTTTGAAATCCATCAGAGGTTCTTCAAGTCGAAAACACTAGAGTGAACTTACTCCACTTGAATGCTAGAATTTCCCTATCAAGTAATTTGAGAATTTTATCCTTGATATTATTTTCTTCTAGATAGAAAATAATGCTATCCAATGTGGGGATGACCACATTTTTGGATCAATACATATGTTTCCTTTGTAAGTGTAATGACACCTAAAATTTGATTGTCCAATAAATCCTAATAAATCAACTAGATATGTAGATGAGAAAGGTTCTTAGGTCTATAGATAATTTTTTTTTAAAGATCTAAAGAGTGGTAGAAATGGAAGAAACCTCTAGTAGGAAAATTGATTTGTCAAAAGAAATGAAAGAAAAATTACTCTAAATGAACCTTCTTTGATTAATCTAAATTGTGATAGCTATGTTAGTGGTGAAGTTTGAAAAATATGAATTGGCCATGATGTTGTTATGAGACAGTAGGGAATCATCTCCTCCCAAGTATTTGAGGAATTGTCAAATGCTACAAGGATATGAATATGTCAAGCACATTGAATATGAATAAATTATTTTTTTAAAGGTTTCAAAAAAGAAAAAACCTTGATTGAAGGATTAACAACTAACATAGAAAAAGGTCCTATCTCTAAAATTGAGCCTAAGGTAAGATCATATTCAATAAGATTGTTGATGATATTAGGAAAATGAAAACTATTGAAACAACAATGATAACCCTAAAGTGTCGATGAAAAAGAAAAATATAAAGAAGATGGCAAGTTTCTTTGAAAGGTTCCTTCCTCCTCGGCCCCATTTTTAAATGAAATAAAAATAAATGTAAAGTACCTCAAGGCCCTCAATTATAAGTTTTTTCATATATCTGAATATAATTCTATTAAGGACCTAGAATCTCTTGTGGTTTAAAGTAAGTAAAAGCTACTAGGTTTAACCTAAAATATTGTTTGAGATTTTCATGGGAGGATGATATATTCTTCTACTCTAGCCTCTAGCCATGAAAAAGGTAAGGGAAATATTTCTATTCTAATAGGTAATAATATAATTCATAGTGAAGAATTTAATTGTTTTCTTGTAGTAGATTTTTTTTTAAAATTGAAAAAATAACACAATCCTTGTAGTAGATTAGTTTGGGTAGTGACAAAAAGGAATGTGGTGAGATTTTATATTACATCATTATATTCTCACAATGACTAGGGAAAGCTATGAGATTTGAAATGAAATACTTATAGTCTTCCTAGAGTTCCATGGATTATTGTGGGTGATTACAATAAGATTTGGCATAGTTCAAAAGATAATTTTGGGGTAATGTTCTTTCTTAGAAGGTTAATAAATTATTATTTTGGTTGAAATTCAAAAGATTTTTCAATTTGGTTGACCATCTTGAAAAGAGTAAAAATAATGGAAAACATATTTGGTTACTTGTACAATAACAAAAAAGAGAAAAAAAGGGTACTTTTTTGATAAATTTTATTTGAAGAAACATGCTTTTCATGTATGTAATATTGAGATCAATGACTGTGTGAATTTTATCCCATTGACCATATTTTACCATCATTTTATTGAGGCATCAATACTTTTATTGGGAATATTAATGTCTCAAGGATTCAAGAATGACATGCAAAATTTGAATGCTACTTTAAACTTGATAAATATTATTCTAATATTGTTCAAACTATTAGAAATACTAATAAATGGATGTTTCTTACAATTTTGTTATTTCTTTATGGAGTAACCTTATCTATAAATGGAAAAAAATCCTAAACATCATTAGTAATAAGGCCCTTGATAAGATAAAAATGTCCTTGAGTTTGAATAAGAGATAATTTTGTGTGAATAGGCCTTGCAAAGAAATCCATATAATAATTACATTCAAAATAGATCGATTGAGGTTAAGCATAGATGAAGCTATCATGAAAACTATGTTAGCCAAAGTACTAAGATAAGGGAAAATATTAGTTGGATAAAATATGGGATACAATACCTTAATGTTTTGTTTAACTTTTTGAGAACCAATTTTAATAGGGAGAAGATAAGACTCGTAGAAATGAATGGGAACATCCTTGATTGTCATTACAATGTAAAAGATACTTTTATGAGGTTTTCTATGGATATTTTCTCATTTCATCAATGTAAAAGTTGAGTCTAGAGATGTACGTAAGAAATTAAAACAAAAAATATACAAGTGGATGATGTCCTTGAGCTTGATAAGGAATTTAATGTGGAGGAAATTTGTGTCGCTATAACATCTTTCAAGAATGGTAAATTACTAGGTTGGGATGAAATTTCCATTGAATTATAGAAAAAAACATGGAATATGTTACACCTTATATTTTAGGAATCTATAAGAATCTATTGAGGAAGAATATGATGGGAGTGAAATCTATATGAGATTAAAATTCTACTCAAAGATGGTGACAAAATCATTAATAAAGAATGGGAGACCTATTACCCTCCTTAATGTGCTAGCAAAATTTAATAACCAAAGCTTTATCCATTAGGCATTTAAGGAGTATTTTTCATAAGATTATCCCCCAATTTGATATGATTTATCAAAGGTATATTTTGGAGAGTCTTATTTCAATCGGGAAGGTTTAGTGTGGGTTAGGAATTATAGTCAAAGGATATGTATGTTCCTTTAAAATTTTAAAATATCCTATTATAGAATTGAGTGACATTTTATTTTGATTATGCTTTGAGATATTTGTTTTCCTAATAAATTTTATAAAATGGTACAAAATATCTTTAAATATGTCTCTTCTTAACTAGAAATCAATAGGAAATTAACAAAGTTGTTTACGTTGCAAATATCCATTAGATAGGGTTATCCTCTTGTTCTCTCCCTTTTTGTGATTACTTTTGAGGCACTACATTACATTCATAGGAGAATTCAAGTGGGTCCCCTTAGTAATCTTCTTTTTTTTTCAATAATATTGAATTGTAAAATATCCATTTTGTCAATGGAATGAATTTGATTTTTAGGAAGAAAATATTTTTTATAAATTACTACAAAAACTCAATATATTCCTCTAGTTTGGGGTTCCAAAGTATCTTCTAGTAAATCTATAGTCTTAGTTAGAGATCCAATCCACTTGAATAGTTCAAGAAGGTTGGATGATATTGGTGGACTAATAAAACTATACAATATTTAGGTATACCTTTTGGTATAATACCCACCCTTAGTGACACATGAAATTAGGTGTACAAGAAAATTGACAAAATAATTTGAAGAAACAAGATCATTTGTTATCCCTTGCTAGTAGACCTCAAGTGTGTGCTAGAAGGTTTTATCTTCCTTTAATATCTATTATACCTTTTCTTGAATTTTTGGAAGTTCTTAGGTATAAATCTTAGGAATATGGTAAGGTCCTTTTCATGTCTAATGGAAAGGGCACTAAAAAATCATGATGTAAAGGGGTATGTGCACAAAGATGGTGGTCAGAAAAGTGGACACCACCCAAAAAATACATGGAAAAACAAGCAACGCGTATGCAGCTCTAAAATTTGAATTCACTGTGTACGCGCTTAGGTTTGTTATTCCTGAGCCTAGAGAAGGTAGCGCGTACGCGTTGCTTTTAGGAAAATGAGCGCGTACATGCTACCTATAGGAAAATGAGCATGTACGCGCTACTTATAGGAAAATGAGTGCGTACTTGCTAATAATCCCAAGATAACCACATATGCGGTGCCTATCAAAAAAAGTTTTTAAAAAAACTGGGTCTTATTTTCCCATGAATAATGCGTTTTAACTTTGTTTTTTCTTCATTTTCTCTCCTAAACCACAAACAGGGTGCTAGATTTCTCCTCCAGACTATGGATCAAGGTTAGTTTTTGTTTATTTTTGTCTTTCTTTCCTGTTTGTTCAATTTGTTTTACATTTTGAATTTAATTTCATTAATTTTGATTAGGTTTTTTCATTTTTTGTTTCAAAAACTAGATTATTCTAATCCACAACAAGAGCAACCAAATTCACCTCCTGAAAATCCACAAGAACAACCAAATGCACCTCCTGAAAACCCACAAGATACACCCCCAATTCCTCCTTTTGACCACACACCCAAAACAAAGGAGCAATTAATTAATCAGTTAGGACAAAATACGTCTAAAATCAATAGACTGATTGTTAAATTAAAAACATCTGAACTTGATCATCATCAATCCCTCGCCACTAGCCTAGAAACATTAGCTAGTGGTGTCATAGTTGTTTCCACACAAATTACCAAATGGGGAAGCTTTAGGGATAGGTGTCATCAATTCTATGCCGATGGGCTATCATACGAGGGAGTAAAAAACAAAAATATTAGTAAACAACAAATATGTGCCCTTTTCGTTGATCCCAAAACTGGTCAGTCATTACCTCTTAATGCAAAGAGGTTTCCCATACATTGGTGTACCAATGTGCAGATGAAGAATATTTTTTGGTAGAGGTGGTGGATGGTCTTTGATGATCCAACTTCTAATAATTATGAGGTGCCATTATATTTTTTGAGAAAAGTATATTGTGATTTTGTGCTCAATGTGCACCCAAACTATTTTGACATGAGAGAGTTCCATGGTAGATGTGGTGGCTCTACCCAAGATAGACCTAGAGCCCGTAGGCGATTACCCACGGAGAGTCGCCACCCTCTAGCACCCAGACCCAAGGTGCATCAGGTTGTCCCAGTAGAGCTGAAAGATTCGATGGAGCTACAAACTCTTCAGGCGGCCACAACATTGACTAGTGCCATCATCTAGCATGGGATGTCATTAGCACACCCTATTGTATTGGATGATGAGCCATTAGGTGCTCCAGGTGGCGACAGAGAGCCCATCTGGCATATGTGTGTCAGTTGCTCGGGGATATGCTCGAGGATAGATGATGCAGTCGGTGTAGATGGATCCTCATCTCATATGTGCACAATTTGTAGGAGTAGATGTCAAGCCCGCATGACTGAGGATTTCGCGCTGACAGATGAGTTGATGGACATGGTGTTTGCCCATGAGCGACAGACACAGGTGTGTTGATTTGAATTCATAGCATTTTATTTATTAGTCACTTTAAATTTGTAATTACATAAATGAATTTTCATTTACACATCGATTTAAATTGAGACAAATAATATGCATTTCAGGATGCAGCAGTGGTATCCCATACTCCTCCCCCAGTTACTATAGCTGCAACTTCGATGCCTGAGGTATAAACTTTGTAACATGTTAAAATAGAATAGTACACTTTAAATTCAAAAAAATACAAGATATACTAACTATCTTTAATGCTTGGTCCAATTTTTGGTTTGTAGGTGTTGATAGGGGACCAAATGTCCTAGATTGATGACATCACGCTCTCAGTGATCGATTTTGGCCTACAAGGCTATACTGTAGCATATTTTTCACAACCCTTTTTATGTATTGTTTTGATGGAATATGCAAGTCATTTCATTTTAGATTTTTAAAATTATGTTTAATTTATTATCTATACTAATATCTCATATTAATTTTGTTTTTTTAGGGTACCCCCTCTGCGTCTAGGGCTTGTCCTAAGAAAAAGAATTCCTAGAAGACGCCAAAACATGGGAAGAAAGTAATTGAACACATTTTTAGTTGTACAATTGTTTGAAAATGTTGAAATCAAGTATTAGTTGGGGTTTGTAGATTGATTAGTGTTTTTTTATCTATTTTACATGTACAATGACCATTGAGCTATGTGGATTTGTTGAATGCACCTGATTCGCCCATGGATCAAGAGAGGGCAGAGGTATGTATCTCTACTTTATTTTCTTGATTTCATGATTATATGCACGCGTACATGTGATATATTATAATCTTATAATTTTTTCATACAGGAAATATCCATACCTATTTCATCAATGGCGAACCCTCCTCCGTGCACTGGAGAAGCATCTTAGGATCCGGTACACTTTTGTTTGATATGTAAAATTAATTGTTTTTAACCTACAATAGTTATCATTATATTAATTGTATTTAATCTTTGAACATTTTTTGTATAGGTAATAGTGACAGTTTCTCCATTGATGGTGAGCCATCCTTAGTCCATTAGAGAAGCATCTCAGGCACAAGCACGTCATTGTTCTCTATATTATAGCTTTTAAGTGTTTTTGATATATTTATGTTAGTACATTGTATTAATTGTACATTTAATCTACAATAGACCCCTTCGCAGTACGACCATAATGTGGATCCATTTAAGTATGTCTTCAAGAAAACTCCTAAGAGTGACAAGGAGAGGAGAGCGAAGACATTAGCTCCTAGATCAGCCGATGAGGTAATATACATTTCAATTGCAAAGGAATTACATTTAAATTCATAGATATGTTGTTAATTGTGAACTATTTTCTACAAAAGAATTCTAACTTGGCTTTTGAATTGTGGTTTTGTAGCCATCTACAGAGTCGCGTGCTGCATCAAAGAGGCTTGATTTTTATGATCCACCACAAGTTTAGGATCATATAGTGTTTTTTTTGGTCATAGAATGACCAATACATGTAGATATATTCTACATTTTTATTGTATATCGATTTGGACATGGTATATGCCACATTTTTGTAATACTTGTATTGACTTGATAGACACGTCTTATATATATATATATATATATATATATATATATATATATATATATCTGTGTGTGTGTGTGTGTGGATATTCGATCCAAGAAATGTGTACTGAGTTCATTATTTTGTATTGGTTGTATTTTGTGGTTCTCATTTTATAGATTTAATTGATCATTTGCCTATGTAATCAACAATATGAATATAAACAACAAAAATATATGATATAAAACATTGCAATCGTGGAATATGATTTGATAAAATTTCTAAAATGTTGAATTAACCCTATAAAACTCCTTGTATTCAGTTCATTATTGTGTATTCGTTGTATTAATGGCTGCCCTTTTATAAATTTAAATGAATATTTTCATATGTAATCAACAATCTGAATATAAACAACAAAAAACAACAATACGAATATAAACAACAATATGTGTTTGGTGCGAGAGCACCCTCACGCTCGCAATAGTCAAATTTTGTTCGTCGTGTGTACAAAATGACATCGTGAGCGCATCCGGGTGGGAAAGTTTACGCTAGGCATGCCCCTGTCGTGCATCCCAAAGCGTCGAAACGTTGAGAGTCATACAATACCGGTGCGATCTCTCAAGTGCGCTGAGTCCAAAAAACTATCAAAATTTGACGAACTATTTCTTCAAATCTAGGAAACATGGTCGATCTGTTTGAAACCATGGGGTCATACGAGGCTCATTTACAATGGCCTATCTTGGTTTTTGACGACTCAAAGCCATTTTCAATTGGTAGCATTTTTTCGCCTGCTGCAAAAACTGTTAGTTGCATGCAATGCAAAGTTGCAAGATTGGCTACAATTGATTATGTTCATCGTGTGCACAAACCAACATTGTGAGCACATCCAGGTGGGTAGTTTTACATTAGGCATGCCCCTATTGTGCATCCCAAAGTGCCAGAACGTCAAGAGTCATACCATACCGGTGCGATCTCTCAAGTGCCCTGAGTCCAAAAAATTGTCAAAATTTGACGGACTGTTTCTTCAAATCCAAGAAACATATGGTCAATCCGTTTGAACTTGTGGGGTCACATGAGGCTCATCTAAAATGGCCTATCTTTATTTTTTATGACTCGGAGCCATTTTCAATTGGTAGCATTTATTCGCTTGCTGCAAAAACTGTCAGTTGCATGCAATGCAAAGTTGCAAGATTGGCTAGAATTGATTATGTTCGTCATGTGCACAAACTGACATTGCAAGCGCATTTGAATGGGCAGGTTTACGCTAGGCATGCCTCTTTTGTGCATCCCAAAGCATCAGAACATCGAGAGTCATACCATACCGGTGCGATCTTTCAAGTGCCCTGAGTCCAAAAAATTGTCAAAATTTGACGGACTATTTCTTCAAATCCAGGAAACATATGGTTGATCTGTTTAAACTTGTGGGGTTGCGTGAGGCTCATCTACAATGGCCTATCTCATTTTTTGATGACTCGGAGCCATTTTCAATTGGTAGCATTTTTTCGCCTGCTGCAAAAACTGCCAGTTGCATGCAATGCAAAGTTGCAAGATTGGCTAGAATTGATTTTGTTCGTCGTGTACACAAACCGATATTGCAAGCGCATCCAGGTGGGCATTTTTACACTAGGCATGCCCTTGTAATGCATCCCAAAGCATCAGAACGTCGAGAGTCATACCATACCAGTGTGATCTCTCAAGTGCCCTGAGTCCAAAAAATTATCAAAATTTGACAGACTGTTTCTTCAAATCCAGGACACATATGGTCGATCCGTTTGAACCCATGGGGTCACGTGAGGCTCCTCTACAATGGCCTATCTCATTTTTTGATGACTTGGAGCCATTTTCAATCGGTAGCATTTTTTTGCCTGGTGCAAAAACCGTCAGTTGCATGTGATGCAAAGTTGCAAGATTGGCTAGAATTGATTCGGTTCATCATGTGCACAAACCGACATCGCGAGTGCGTCCAGGTGGGCAGGTTTATGCTAGGCATGCCCCTGTCATGCATCCCAAAGCGTCGGAACGTCGAGAGTCATACCCTACTAACTCAATGTAGAAGTTGCTTGACAACTTTTTTGACAATTTTTTTGACAACAATGACAATTTTTGCTCAAATTGTATCTAGCCTCAATCTATGACCCCTATGACCCGATATTGACTCAAATAATTCTCCATGATTATACAAGAATCAAGAATGCTCATGATTGACCAAGGACACATCACATATACTCAAAACATAGTCACAAAACATTGACACACAAAATAGTCACAAAACATTGTCACATATTATTCAAAAATTTGCCTCTAAATATGGTCAAATTAGCTCTTGGCTATTTGATTATACAAAAAAATGTCTTACAAATCATCTCATAGGCTTTTATACAAAATTTGGCATTACAATATGTGTGATTCAACTTATCGCTATTTTAATATACAAATCATCTCATGGGCTTTTATACAAAATTTAGCATTACAATATGTGTGATTCGGCTCATTGCCATTTTGATATACAAAATTTGGGATGTACATATGTACAAATCAGCTAATTGCCATTTAAATATACAAAAATATGCCCCTAAACATGTAAAAATCAGTTCATGGGCATTTATATATACAAAAAATGAATATAGAACAATTCGTTGACGATTTATACAAAATTATCAAAATCATTCTACTCTGAACCATAGAATCAATCAAGTGAGCCTTCAGGATTGGCTCTAACCCATATTGTGTCAAGTATTGCCTCATGGTCAGATTCACAAACTTTCCATAAAATCTTGTTATGAGGTCTACCACGATACTTAATCAAATGAATATTTGTTGCAACAACAAGGTTAGAGAAATGAAGAATATGTCTGTGTGTTTCAAAGTCCTCGAACAACCAAACATCAGAATTCTTGATAGGGTATCTTCGAAGCCATGTTCCTGTCATGACAATATACCCTATTGGGTACTCAATACCCTCTCTGTCAATGATTGTGGTTGTCAATTTTCTTTTTGGCTCAACACAATGACACAAATAGTAATTTGTTCCTTCTTCATTGTTCTCTTCTGCATACACATGACCTACATTTTATAAAGTGTTAATTAATACCAAAAATAAAGTATGATGTACAACAAAATGAACCAAAAAGAATACTTGCAAAAAAATTAACTCAAAAAATCACCTGAATCCACTAGGTTGGATACATGGTCAAAATCCTGGCTCAATTGTAGTGCTTTGAGAATTTGATATGAATCAATGGGAACCAATGGTCCACAAGACCATTTGTCAACCCACTCTTGTGATTGACATTCTTCCCACAAACAATACATGCATGAAGAGAAAAAACATATCATCTATCTCGTATAAATTACCAGTGAACTTGAATTTGAACTCATAAATGAGTGCATGTCACTCGATCCTGCAACTATACAACAATCTAGATAGTTTTCAGTGTTAGATTCGGTGATCAACCAAAAATATCTATGAACCATTGACGTACCTGGATTACCTGGACCCATCGTAGACTTACACCATCGCACAATTGTTTCTGCATCTATCAACTTAGCACCACCTTCGTACTTCAATTCTTCTCTAGCTAGGGCTCTTTTCACACATGCTCCTACACCATTGTGCTCTCCCTTACCATGTCCAGCCTCAATGATATTCCAAAAATGTTGTACACCGCTTGTCATATGCATCCTTGTCAACCAATAAAACATCCTTGCATTCTTGAATTGTGTAGTGCAATTATCAGACCATATTAAGTGTTGGTTGTATCGTATGTTCCTTTCCTTTAAACTATCATACAAAACTTTAAAGCATCCTTGTACAAACTGTGATGAATGAGTACGATCATCACTTATGTAGAAGTGATACTCTCTTACAACCTTTCTATCCTCCTCTATGCTATCATCTGCATGCATGAATGCTATGTGTACAAAAATAGAAACTTGTGTAGAGTGATAATACATAGATTGCACTTCATTTTGAGGTTGTAGTGTATAATTTTCAGCGAAATCAATGATAGAGAAATGGTGCCAAGAGGAAATGTGTCCTTACATAACTTGAATTGCTCATCTAACCATCAAGCTCTATGTGTATGCATTACGTACTCATAAACTAGTTTCTCTTGAAACATTTTCATAAATTCAGCTACACATATATCATTTTTTACTAGCTCACATCTCTTCAAATATTTTCCATCTTTAACTCCATATGTGATTGTCTTATATTTTCCGAAAGAAACTATTTTCGTACCAATTTCATGTGTGCTCTCCAAATGTACGCATCTTGGTAAACGTTACAAACCACCACATATAGCACAAGAACCTTCCAAACAAGGAATCTTATAATAAATGCAACCATCATGTCTATTACATAGCACACTTGAAATAAATTCTCTTACTGACTTAGGAGGTGCTTGTATATTGCATTCCTACAAAACATTGTTAGTGTGCAAAGTAGAACAAATATGATGAAAAATATCATAGTGCATGGAAAATTCAATATGCATCCTACAACAACACATGGTGCATACATGATTAATATTAATATAAAAAGGTTTTGTCATTTCAAAAGATCTTTGAGAAATTCTTATTTGAGGAAACTTTTGAAGGAATCTTTCATAAAATTTAATTTGAGTCATATCCAAATAGTGTTTGGCATGTGGCTCATGATTTTTAGACCCAATTCGCCTTCTAACAACATCTCTTTGGTTGGGTGAAACTCTTGTGTTGTCATGCCAAAAATTTTCAATTAATATTCTTAGTGCATCAACAAAAACCTTGTCTTTGCGTGGTAGTCTACCCGAGAATTCCCAAAGAGAATTATTGTTAGGTTCCTCTATTTTTTCCTGCCTCTTTAATGCTTTACTTAATGTTGTTCTACTAATGTTTAATCACTTACTTGTTTTCTTATCAAACAGTCTTTTTTTATTTTCTTGCTCATTATGGTTGATGTAATGACACGTCGAGTAGCATTAGAATCTTTAGTATGTGATTTTGAACCAATAGCTTGATATGCATCAAATAGATTTCTCACAATAGTTCTTTCACTAAACTTTCAGATGATCTTAGGCCTAGAATTTGCATTGTCTCTCTAAAATTCAAATTTTTAATCATTTGAATAATTAATTGACATCTTGCGGTTTGATTTAAGTTTTCAAAATAGTTTTGCCATATTATGTTAACCAGTCTCCTACAAGTTCGTTCATTCATTTTATTGGGCAATTGGCTTCAATATATTCTCATCAATGTCAATTAGATACTTTGGTTTCCTACAAATGATTCTAGGAGGTGTTAACATCGATGCATTATGTACATTCAATTCATCAAATAGAGAAGGTGTATGTTCATCATTTAATTGATTATTCAATGTGGTATCTTCTTCATTTGCATTAGGTTCATACGGTAAATCAAATGTCTCTTCTTCAATTGCATTAGGTGCATTATGTTCATTTGGTAAATCGAATTGAGATGTTGAGGATGACATACCTTCTTCTCCCATTGTTCTTATGTCACATAATTTCTTCATATGTTGCCTTTGTCTTTCCTTTTTGACCTCTCGTTGTTCCATCATTCCTCACTTGTTCTTTTCCATGGTTGATATCGGTTGTCCTAAATAGAATCATATTACATATATATGTAAACAAAAGTTCATAAAACAAAAAACCATAAATATGCATCTTATCACTATTTTTTGGAATCAAACTATTAAACAATCACAATACTATTGACAAAACTAATAAGAACAACAATTCAATTATTTGAAATCATGCAAAAACAAAAAATTCACTTACTTCTATGTATAAGATAGTGATAGAAGTACAGACACAGTTCTAGGGAGGCCTTCAACGACCTCAAAAACTTCTTTTGAGGCCATTGAGGCTCTTGGGCAACTAAAAATATGTCTATGTACCGCGTACATGCTACATTAATAATTGCGAACGCACTGTTAGTCCATAAAATGTTGGCAAGCCTAACGGTATTTTTTTTCCCCATTCCAATGCTAATAAGTAGCATGTATGCACTCCTAAGCCTAAAATATATTATCACAGGGTAATGAATAATGGGCTCAGTACCCTTACGCACTTACAAGTAATAAGTACCACGTACGCGCTCCTACGCCTTAAAAAAGTTATGGCAGGACAATGAACTAATAGGTTTAGTACCCCCGTTCGCATTATTGGTAGTAGAAAAAATGTGAATGAAAAGGGAGGGAGAGAGAGAGAGAGAGGGAGAGGGGGGAGATTAGGGGGGAGGTAGGGAGGGAGAGGGGGCGGAAGGGAAGGAGGGAGAGAGGGAGAGAAGAAGGAGGGGGGGAGGGAGAGGAGAGGGGGGGGGAGAGTGAGAGTGGGGAGGGAAGGTAGAGGGAGGGAGAAAGGGAGAGAAGAGGGGGGAAAGTGGGAGAGAAGAAGGGGTATGGAGGAAGGGAGAGGGAGAGTAGGGGGAGGGAGGGAGAGGAGAGGAGAGGAGAGGGGGGAGGGAGGGGGAGGGGGAGCAAGAGAGAGAGAGAGGGAGAGGGGGGAGAGAGAGAGAGAGAGGGAGAGGGGGAGAGTAGGGGGAGAGGGAGAGAGGAGGGGGGCAAAAGGGAAGGAAGGGGGAGGAAGAGAGAGAGAGAGAGGGAAGGAGGGAGAGAGAGGGGGGAGGAAGAGAGAGAGAGAGAGAGAGAGAGAGAGAGAGAGAGAGAGAGAGGAGAGAGAGAGAGAGAGAGAGAGAGAGAGAAGAGGGGGAGGAGGGGGAGGGTGGGAGAGAAGAGGGGGAGTAGGGGGAGGGAGAGAGAGAGGGAGAGGGAGGGAGGGAGAGAGAGAGAGAGAGAGAGAGAGAGAGAGAGAGAGAGAGAGAGAGAGAGAGAGAGAGAGAGAGAGAGAGAGAGAGAGAGAAGAGGGTGGGAGAGAGAGAGAGAGAGAGAGAGAGAGAGAGAGAGAGAGAGAGAGAGGGGAGAGAGGTAGAGAGAGAGAGAGAAGGAGAGAAGAGGGGGAGGGTGGGAGAGAAGAAGGGGTATGAAGGGAGAGGGAGAGTAGGGGGGGAGGGAGGGAGAGGAGAGGGGGAGGGGGAGGAAGAGAGAGAGAGAGAGAGAGAGAGAGAGAGAGAGAGAGAGAGAGAGAGAGGAGAGAGAGAGAGAGAGAGAGGAGAGGGGAGAGGGAGAGAAGAAGGGGTATGGAGGAAGGGAGAGGGAGAGTAGGGGGAGGGAGGGAGAGGAGAGGGGGGGGAGGGGGAGGGGGAGGAAGAGAGAGAGAGAGAGAGGGAAGGAGGGAGAGAGGGAGAGAGAGAGAGAAAGGAGGGGAGGAGGGAGAGGAAGAGAGAGAGAGAGAGAGAGAGGGAAGGAGGGAGAGGGAGGAGGGAGAGAGATAGAGGGGGGAGGGAAGGTAGAGAGAGGGAGAGAGGTAGAGGGAGGGAGAGAGGGAGGGAGAGAAGAGGGGGGAGGGTATGGAGGAAGGGAGAGGGAAAGTAGGGGGGAGGGGGAGAGGAGGGAAGCAGGGAGAGGAGAGAGGGAGAGAGAGAGAGAGGGAGAGGGAGGGAGAGGTAGAGGGAGGGAGAGAGGGAGAGGAGATGAGAGAGAGAGGGAGGGAGGAGGTAGAGAGAGAGAGGGGGGAGAAGAGAGAGTGGAGAGAGGAGAGGGAGAAAAGGGAGGAGAGAGAGGGGGAGGGAGGGACCTATAACAAAACCAAATAGCACACCATAGGACCTATAATGACACCAAATAGTGTCCTAAGGGGTCATAGAACACCATATGACCCCTTAGGACACTATTTGTTGTCGTTATAGGTCCCTATGGTGTGCTATTTGGTGTTGTTATAGGTCCCTCCCTCCCCCCTCTTCTCTCCCTCTCTCCCTCCCTCTGCGTCTCTCCCTCTCTCTACCTTCCTCCTCCCCCCTCTCTCTCTCTCCCTCTCTCCCTCCTGACCCCTTAGGACACCATATGGTTTGTTATGTGTCGTATGGTGTCTTAAGGGGTCATATGGTGTCCTAAGGGGTCACATGACACCATATGAGAGAGAGAGAGAGGGAGAGAAGGAGGGGGGAGGGGAGATGAAGAGAGATCAAATCCATGACACAATATGACCCTTAGAACACAATATCACTCCTAACAACATATAAGGGATCATAGGGTGTCCTAAGGGGTCATATGACACTATATTATCCCTTAGCACTCCATAGGACCTATAATGACACCAAATAGTGTCCTAAGGGGTCATAGAACACCATATGGTGTTGTTATGGGTCATTGGTGTCCTGAGGGGTCATATGGCATCCTATGACCCCTTAGGACACCATATGGTGTTGTTATAGGTCATATGGTGTCTTAAGGGGTCGTAAGGTGTTCTAAGGGGTCACAGGACACCGTATGACCTCTTAGGAAATAATACGACCTCTAATGACACCTAAGGGGTCATATGGTGGGCTAATAAAATGATATATTAAATTTAAAGTTATGAATAGAACATCATACAATAGAACATCAGTAGTTTAGTTTTGATATAGCTAAGTTAGACCATTGTCAGCATAAGAGAGACTTCAAGCGAACAAACAATGAGGCTTCGCTAAAAAGAAAGTGTAAGAGCTTGACCTAACCCTAAGAGTACTGCCTAAGTTCTAAAATATATGATGCTATTAAATTTGCAAGGTTATAGGACTGATCTCGATTGTGACTATAGGAATGACACACTTGATTTCTTTCATGGGTATGTACTGTTCCAAGTTGTTTGACAAGTGATGATCATCATATACTACCAATGCCATGCATACAACAAACTTTAATTTCTCTAGGTGACAGGCATTATGTAACAACATGGGAACTCTCGCATACCCACCACTATCATTCTCTAGCACATCATCTGTGTTACTCTCCCTCTTTCTCTTTCTATCGATTGTTTCCTTCTGAAAAACATATTGTAGGTACTCTGACTCATCAAGTTGCTTTGTTGACACTATTTTCCACATCTGCTCTGCTCATTAAAAACACATTCGAGAAGAATATTGCTGCAAGTTTCCTTGTTTGTCATGGTAATGCACCAGTGGTTCAATTTCAAACCCTATTCCTCCTATTCAATATACACACACAAATCCATCAATCAATTTTCTTAGGAGATCTTACATGATAAAAATCAAAGAGGAAGTTGCAAACAAGAAATAAATTCACTTACTTCTATAGAAGTGCAAACACAGTTGCAGTGGGGTATGGAGGAAGGGAGGGAGAGAAGAAGAGAAAGAGGGATGGGGTATGGAGGAAGGGAGAAGGGGAGAGAGCGAGAGAGAGAGAGGGATGGGGTATAGAGGAAGGGATAAGGGGAGAGAGGGAGGGATGGGGTATGGAGGAAGGGAGAAGGGGAGAGAGGGAGGGAGAGAGAGAGGGATGGGGTATGGAGGAAGAGAGAAGGAGAGAGAGAGAGAGAGAGAGAGAGAGAGAGAGAGAGAGAGAGGCACCTTGTATGCATTTGAGAGGAGGAGACAATACATTTATATGTGTATATATATACTTAATATATTATATATTATTATATACATATATATATATTATATATTATATGTATATATATTATACACATATTATATATACAATATCATATTATACACATATTATATATACAATATCATATTATACACATATTATATATTACATATATTATATATATATACACATATTATATATACAATATCATATAATACACTAGCGCGTACGTGCTGTTTATAGTAAAAAGAGCGTGTATGCATTGTTTATAGTAAAAAACCCCATACGGGCTTCTTACACCATAAGTACCTCGTACGTGCTTTTTAAACCATAAGTACCCCGTATGCACTTTTGACTGTTTGGGCTTGGAAATAGGCCTGAATGACAAAGCTATGGTTTGGAACTTTGATTTCCCTCCATTTCTCTCATTTTTGACCTGTTTTATTTTATCAACTTTGTCATCATCAGGTTTACACTTCATCAAGTAGGTATTTCTAAAATTGCCACCATATTTTCACCCATCTTCTGAGCTTTCTAACCATATAATTTTTTTTCAATTTGAACAACAATAACATATTATTATTGAATTTCTTTTACCAGTGTCTCCATAGTTCTCACAGACATAGGTGCACCATTTTTTTAATAAATTTCCAAATTTAAAAAACTTTATATATTATTGTATTTCACTTGATTCTTTACAATTTTGAAAAAAATAAATTGTATTTTCAATTTGTTTAGTGCAACTTATGCTTCGCACACGAACATGTACCTAATTTTAAGGATGTGCCCAATTGGAAAATTCATTAAAAACAACATACTCAACAAAAAATTACAAAAAAATACGCATCTTCTAGTGCTCACTCTTAATTATCTTTTTGCGAAAGGATTTGTCAAAATACTAAATATAACTATGACTTTTTTTATGCGCACGTCAGACACTATGTTATTTTTTTCAGAAAAATTAGGGTCTATTTTTCATGCGCGAAGGATTTGACCCCCTTAATCTTATCCAATTTTGAAAAAGTTTAGTATTTTAGAAACTAGATTCAAATTACTACAATATTTTTTCTTTGATTATCTTCATATCTTGAATGGATGATTTTCAAATTTTCCCTCCAAGTTCAGGTTCACCTGATTTCAGAAAAAAAGAAAAAAAAGTGTCCACTTATACCCCCCTTTTTGACCACCATCTTTGTGCACTTACCCAAAGTGGAATTGTTATTTTCTTTCTAAAAAATAGATGGTATAGTGCTAAATGACCTTGGATTACAAGTTATTTCCTATTGTGAAAATTTACAATGAAAAACTATGTAGAGATACCAATAAAATGATAAACCATAGATTTATGTGAAAAAAAAAATAGTAAAATTATACCAAAGAAAAACCACGGCCAAAGATCTTTTTTATTATATTTATCAATAATTTTTACATATACAATAATCTTCAAAAATTGTACCAAAAATGTGTTTCCACATAATATATAAGATCCAAGTTGCAGTGTCCTAATAAAGACAACTTTCCAAAAATAGAAAGTATGACTCATGAAACTAAATGTTGAACAAATGTCAAAATGGATAAAAATAGTAAGTCCCCCAAAATTGTTGTGCAACTATTTGTCACTACTAGAATAGCAATAGTGCCTTAACCTTCACATGCCACTAAGGATGGCTCGGTGATTAAAATTGTTGGAATTCAGGATGTTGTTGTCTCTTCTGCTGCAAATGGTTTGTTGTCTCCTACGGTCCTACCCCGCTTGATGGTTCTTCTTCTTTGGAGGATGGCCTTCCCACTTCCCATTTTTCTGCTAGATCTTTGTCTGATCCTTCTAATTCTCAAATTTCTGTTGTCTCTGCCTGTCCGGATGTTGCCTTTGTTCCTCCTGGTGGTGGGAGGTCCTCTATTTTGGATCCATCTTCTTTGCAAAGGATTGCTGCTAGGGTTGAGGAGGGATGGATTACTGTTAAAAGTAAGAAATCTAAATTGTCCCAGGCCTCTTTTGATATGACCCTTCGATCTCACAAGTGTAGATCAAATACTTGATTAGTCCTGGTTGGGTTGGGGCTGCTTGTTGGTCTTTGTTGCAGCCAGTTGGTTCTTGTTGGGGGTCCTTCTTGTGCTGTCCCCCATCTTTTGTCTGGTTTCACCATGTCTCTCTTGTGTTTTGTTTCATTGAGTGGACTTTTAGGCTTATCTTAAGGTTCGGGTTTTAGGTCCCCCCAAAACCTATTTTGTATAGGGTTTCGGGTCCCTTCAAAACTTGTTTTCCCTTAATCAAAAACAATAGTGCCTTAACCACTCTTGATTATTCGTCACTATTGGAATAACACTATAATTGACTTCATATTCCAACATTGCTTTGGCTATTAAACAGATTTTGTAGACTATGTGAGACTTTAAACTTGGAATATTCTTGTTATGAATAATGTCACCAAGAGTAAATTTCAGAAGGGGATACACCAATGATATATTATTTGGTAAACTCTTTGTAAGCTCGACATCTCTTCAATGTTCCACAATATTTAAAGTTCCTACGAATTAGTAATATATTTGGTGAATGTGAATGCGGCCTTCTCTAGGATTATAACAACTTTTGTTAGTTAGAGGTTTATTTTATGATACCTTGCCTATAACAATAAACTCTTAGCCCTCACTAGAAGTCGTTTTACCAAAAAATGGGACAATGTAAGGTATTTGATGATAATTCTAGAAATGACAATCTTCTTACATGCAAAAATCTTCAAGGTAGTTTGTACATTCATAATACTTTAATCCATTCTTAAGAAATCCTTGTATGATGTCAATTTTCTTGTTTAGTCAAGTTTTAACATAGAAATCTTATATAATACAAGTGGGTGAATGTCATTCCCTTATTACTTTCCATGAAAAGATATTTATAATATGTTTCAATTAGTCCCCATAATCTATTTAATACATTTAACCAATTATGGAACCTTTTTTTTATAATAAATATTCATAATTCATTCTTGGTCATTTATGGTCTAAATAGTTTGAATCCAAGAAATCATTTTATGTAGTTGTTGAACTAAAAATAGGTTGTTGTAGGCTCTATGCTCAAGGATGTAGGTGCCAATCTTGAATTCTTCCCTATTTATAAAATTTGCTAAAAAGTGTTGGTCTATGTTTTTGGGATATAAAATGAGATCATATTTTGTTGTACTTAATTTTGGTCAATAACATTTCTATGCTAAACCGTGCATCCTCACTTTGTGATTACATTTAAATATTTAGCTTTTTAGATAGTTATCATTTTCTATCAACCTTTTATGTTAGCATTCTATGCTATAATTACAACAATTAATCTTGTTTGTTATCTCTTATTCGGTTTAGGCTAATTATTTAGTAACTTCTAATTTCTTGTAAGGAGGGCAACAATTTTTTCTTGTCATAAATTTTTCTCATAAAAGAAAAATTTGATAAATTTATAGTCAATGGAAAGTTGGATCCATTGCCAACACTTCAACATTGAGAATCTTTTTATTTTATGTTGTTTCAAGTCTTCTTTTTTGAAAAAAAATGCAAATAATGAAATTATTATATCTTTTGATTGGAAACTTGAAATTGAGAGCCAATTTTTTGTAAAAGTAAATAATATTTTAAGTTTGATCCATTGGAAATGATTTCACACTATAATTGTTATAAAGTGTTATTTTTTATTCTAAATTACACATGCCAATACACTAAGTTGTAAAGTGCCAAATCCAAGGAGTCTAATATCAAATCAAGGGGGGTGACTCAAGAGTCATGCCTTTGAGTACTTCCATGATTCACTCCCTGAGCACTTCCACATTCCTCTTTATCACTTTTCTTTTAGTATCTTGAAAGTGCTTAGGGCACAACTCATGGAAGTGCTCAAAGGCATGAGTGCAAGCTATCTCTTTTCAAAAATATATTTACACACTTAGAAACAACCCATTCTAATACGAACCTAATAAGGATTGGCTCAAGCAACACACAACAACACATATTTGACATAATGAAATATGAATTCTTTTATTAAAATATCAGTTATTGCATAACAAAAATATGACATGAAATAGAGGATATCTAAATCCTCTATAGGCTACAACACATTACAAATTTATCTCCCTTTCTTTGGGAGCCTTTTGTTTTCGTGTAGCCTCCAAAAATTGACTTCCTATTTTTTCTTGACCTTCACGACCTACCACTTTTGCCCCCTTTTCCCACTTCCTAAAGAAGCTACCAAAAATATGCCCTAAATCATTCTTGACACCTTTGGGCATATTTTTAAAATTTTAACTTCACTCCTTAAACAATATAAGTTTTTGTTGCCATAACTATTTATCTAGGGACACAATTGGCTAAAGAGATAATGCATAAGGTTGTTATGCGTAAATGTTGAGTAATTCAAAAATTAGGAAGTAAAGAAAAAAGTAGAACAAAGATAAGGGGTCTCAAAAGTCTGTGAACAAGAAGATCAGGAATTCACAAATCAATGATGACTTTAAGAGGAGTTGCTAGAATCCCTTATTGAAAATTGGAACCTTATCAAATGAGGGTGTTTTTCCCTTGGAAATGTTTTTTCTTTTTGGCGCTTCTATGGTATGTTCTTTTGTTTCTCTAGTTATGTTGTCTCCACATGCCTGCATGCCTATTTTTGGTTTGCTACTAGCTTGTGTGCCACCTCTGTTATTTCTAGTGTTTAGTAGGGTCCTCAAACCTATGTGCCTATGTTTGAGTCTTATATGGGCTTGTGTGCCCCTCTTGTTTTTGTCGGGTATTGCTACATTGTTGATGTTGTAGACTTTTGGGATCAGGGTCTTTTCTCTACTAACTTAATAAAAAACCTACTGATCCAAGGACTCAATTGAATTTATTTTTTTAAACTAGAGTGCTTAAAGTTCTCTACTTACCAATTTTTGGGGGCTCAAAATATCATTTTAAGCCTAAAAAATAAATCTTAAATAATCTTACAAGATTTTCAAAAACTTAAATCTTTAATATCTTCCCATCGAGGCTTGATCTTGGCTCAAAACTTATTGACAATGTGTATTTTTTAATTCTAGAGCTTTGAGTGAATTTGTAAGTCCCTACATGCTCAAATGCAAACTTTCTAATGTAAAAAGCTTACAAATTTAGCCTATTTTGGAGATTTTAGGGGAAACAAGCTTTATGGGTATTTGCCATCAAACAAAATTTAAAATAAAATATTTTTTATGATACATGATTTTTCTTACACCTCTAGATGTTGCTACATCATTGTTAGTGAATCATGTAAAGAGGAAGATGCTTACAATAAGACTACAAGCACTTTCTTTCTTTTAGTTTAACTTTATGTGAACATGTGATGTTTAAGTTATTTACATCACGTACATGTGATGTGGGTATATGATACAATCATAAGTTATGCACATGTGGCATATGTTTAAGCTAGTCACAATACATGTGATATCTGTATGAGCTATTCATTTTGTGTATAGTTGACACATTCTTGGGTTAACCCCTAGGTGTACCTATGAAATGTATAAGAGCTAATCAGCTATGTATGTGCAACACATGCATGAACTAGCCACGTTGTTTATAGATAGTATATACTTGAGTCAATCATTATGTAAACACAAAATGTTAGAATGATATAGTCCCTATGTAGTTTGTTTGTGTTTGTAGACTAATGATTGGCATGGAACCAACACTTAATTGAAATGTGATTGTTATCATTCTATTGTAATTGAATTGATTTGGAAGTTAAAGCTCAGTGAATAGTGGTTAAAAATAAGACTAGAGATCTCATATAAGAGGAGAAGATGAATACTCTTTAAATCAATGGTGTACATACTATGAAGCCTTTGTTTTCTACAAGTGATAAGTAGGCAAGGTCATTAGAAAGGAACCCTTAAGGTCTTGGTCTAGAGAAGATCCTAACTTTGAAAGTTTACCACATTTTAGTGCAAATGTATGAATGGTGACATAAAGTAGTTGTCATGCTTGTAGTTAAAAAATTCCAAAGTTGAAACTTTTAAATTAGATAAAAGATACTTGATCAATCGAATTAATAATTAAAAATTGAAAAAAATAATAATAATAACAAAAAACAATCATTACAATCCAACTTTCTCAATTACGACATAAACCCTTCACACATAATTTATTAACAAAAATGTATTTATTTGTATTATTAAAATTAATTATCCTATTATTATAACATGATATTCTCACGACTCATATGATAAGTTTTGGTGGCCAAAAACATCAATACTAGTTCAATAATGTAAACACTCTCTTGGAACAACTGCCGTACAAACCTATTTTCCCAGTCTAGCTACATTTTATTCGGTGGAGGAAGACTATGTTAACATCAATTTCTGCTGAAAGAAAGTGCACAGATCTGAGATCCATTTTAGAGTTGTGTATTATGAGAAGAGTCAGATGGGCTGGAGACTAAACTTCATCAGGCCAACATTACAGTGAAACCCATCACGAATCCCACAAGCAATATAATATGGCTTTTTCTCCTTCAGTTTATATCTGAAACCCTCATCAACACCACTGTTTTCATGTGCAAGACGCTGTGCTCCTTGGAGATTACACATCTTAAATTTCTGGACTTGGTGAATCCTCCAAACGTCATGGAAGATGCTGCCATTGGGACGGGCATATTTAAACACTGCAACAACACAAAAAATCTGATTAAGGTAAGTTCAATATAAGAAAGATTAGATTTCTACAGTTCATTAAGATTGTCGTTTAGTTTCTGGACTCTATTGTGTAATTCATTAAGATCACTGTTTAGTTTTTGGATTTTATTGTGTAGATTTTTGTTTGCATCAACATTTCAGATCATATTCTATGATCTAATATCAGAATGAAAAAACCATGAGATAATAGATCATAAAGTATGATCTGAAAATTGATGTAAACAAAAAAAACTACACAGTAAAATTCAAGATATTTTTACATAGATATAAAATACAGTAAACAAGCGAATAGAATATTAGTTACCCAAAACATCATTAACATAAAATGGAGCAGATTTGAGAGCCCAATCAGTGTAATTGAACCCAAAATGCCATTTTTCTCCTCCTACCACCAAATCCCTTGCATCTACCATTGTTATGGAATTAAAATTGCAGAAGCAAATCAGAACCATCCATAGAAGAGCAGCTTTAGTGTTCAAAGCTCCCATCTTGTTCAAATCTTCTTGGGTATATTTCAATGTGAAGAGCAGGGAAGGAGATGGACTAAAACAAATGACCCAAGGTATTATATAAGAGTTGTAACAGAGGAATCATGTTATGTGCGCTTGTACCTACTCCACTAAGAAACAGTAAAATACTTTATGTCAATGCTGCACTATGCAATATATATCCATATTGTAACCCTTATATAGTATGAACGCTTTTACCATTCATCTTCACCACCAATCAACAAAATACACTGGGAACCACTTTTCTTCATTTTTCTCAGGCTTTTTTAGTGGCCTGGACTTTCTTGGCAACTTATTCGCCACAGTAACATATTAAAGACTTATTTGTCAGTTAAAGTTTTGTTGAGCCTGTATTTGTTGAATGTTTGCTTCCATTTGTACAGGATGTGCAGGTCATTTTCTACTTGATTCCTTTTTGGGTGCATTAGTTATGATGTGTGGAGACTGGGATATCAATTGGGGAAAACCCATGTTTTCTTATAATAAAAGGTTATTTGGTTGAATTATGACTCCCAGTTTGTACAATTGACATAAAACACAGGATAAATTTGCTGGCCATTGAGATGGTTCTGGAACGTTTTTTAGTGGTCAAATTAGGTACAGCAGTGAAAAAATGTGTTTTTTTCGTTAGAATTATTATTTTTATTAAATTTTTTTTAAAAATAAAGGTGTTTACTACTAAGTCATCAATATATAGTTGGCGGAAGCTTCTACTTAAATTTAATTTATAAAGATAGATATTTCATATTTTTTAATCCCAAAAGGAATTAGGACTGTTATTTTATTATATATTTTATTAATTAACAAATTTTTTCTTAAATGTTAGTATTTACTCAAAATTCTATTCATATTTTAGCAAATATATTTAATACTAAATGAATTTTCTCTAAGAAACAGTCACTTCTATTTATTAAGTCTTTTTATTTTATTTTTACAATTATTTTTTAATACTTTTAAAATGATACGTATTGCAAGCCTTCTATAAGGTTAAGTTTCTCTAACGAGATTCACACACAGTAGAGAATAATGAAGAATGAGAAGTATAAGATGAGAATAATTTTTTAAGCTGCTCTAATCTAGCTTAAGAAAGTCTAATGGAAAGACCAACAAAAAGAAACGAATTAAATGATTGAAAAAGAAATGCTTGATTTTGAATCTACTCAACAAAAAAATTGCTTAAGAGATTAAAGTGTTATTGATATAAAGCTATAATTGTTTAAGTTAAGCCACACAACCACTTAGATATAAATAAAAATATTGAAGCATACACAAAAATATGACATGAAAGGAGAAGATACATAAATATAATGTTGGAGTTGTAATTTGAAACCTACACAAACATATGACTTTATTATGAAAGGAGAAGATACATAAATATAATGTTAGAATGTAATTTTCCCACATTGCATGAATTTCATTAAATTTTTTTGGAGTTTCCTACTTGAGTTAAAAATGGGATTTCTAAACATAAAAGTTGGCATGGTAATTTCTCCCACATTGCATGGGAAAAACTATTGTTTGCAAGAGTTAAAAATAGGAGCTCTAAAAATATAATCAACATGAAATAAATAACTACAACTGTGCATGGATATGTGTTCATCTTTTCTATTTTTAGTTGACATTAATGTGTCAAAGACCTCTATTTATTGTGGTAGAATTGTAATATTTTACATGTCTTTGATCATTTTGATGAGCTAATCCTTGATCTTGTGATCAAGAAGGTTTGTAATCTCATTGGAATGAATGAAGAGATTTATTTATTGTTAAGCAATTTTTGTGTGTGTTAATTTTTTTTTTTTCAATTGGTATCAGAGCCATGTAGATTGAATTTGTGGGGTTAAATTACCAAAGAGGAGATCCGATCGGTAAGAAGGAAGGTTGATGAGATTAGAAGATCATTGTTTTCAAGACAAAGCTTTGTTGCCACGTTTGAAGCTATAGGAAGATTGCAGATCAAACAAGAATGATCTGCATGTTAAAGATCGTTGTTTTTCAAAAAAAAAAAGCAATCCATAGGAAGCTACGGGAGGAGATCATGAAGATCACAAGTCATTTTTTTGACATTTTTTAGTATGCGAAGCTATCCAAGTTGCATGGGCAAAGTATTATAAAACTCAATGAAGTTAAACCTGTTGTCTATGTAGAAACCACCTCCTAAACAAGGTGAAGTTGATCCTCAAAAGAGAAAATTGAAGTCAAAGAGAAGATCTAGCATAATTTGTCAAGATTGAAGCAACTAATAAAAAAGGTGAACCCTCAATTTGTGAGGAAATCAAACCAATGTAGCCTTAGAAAAGGCCACAATGTTTTGTCAAAAAAATGAAGCCCTCCATAGGAGAGAAAGTGTGCATCCATAAAGGAGCCATAGTAATGAATTTGTAAAATAGATATCACCACATAACAGATAGTGGTAGAAGAGAATACCATTAAATTCGTAAGAAAAAAACAATTGTTCTTTTGTGTTGAAGTAGTTGAAATTAAGGGGGGGAATTTTGGAAATATAATTTTGCCACATTGCAAAAGATTAAGTGGATTTTTTTGTAGTTTTCTACTTGAGCTAAAAATAGGATTTATAAATATAGAATTTGGCATAGTAATTTCTTGCACATTGCATAGGAAGAAGTGTTGTTTGCAAGAGTTGAAATTATGAGATTTAAAAATTTAATCGGCATAAAATAGATAACTATAGTTGTGCATGAATATGCATATATCTTTTCTATTTTTAGTTGGCATTCAATGTGTCAAAGACATCTATTTGTTGAGGTAGAATTGTAATGTTTTATTTGTATCTAATCATTTTGATCGGTTGATCCTTGATCTTGTGAACAAGAAGGTTTGTAATCTCATTTGAATGATTGAAAATATTTATTTGTTGTTGAGCAATTTTTGCATGTGTTAAATAATTTTTCTTCATATAAAGGTACCTAAGAAATTTAACTAATTTTCCCTCTTTACAAACACACGTTTATCATGTGAAACTCTCTACTAACTTAAAAGCCTATGCAAAAATAATTTTAATTAGAAAGTTGTGAAATTTAACTAATTTTGCAATAATTTTGTTGTTTTTGTGACATATATATAATTTCAAGCATAGTTTGAAAACTTAGATTTTATTCATTTCAATAGCCTAAAATTTTGACTTGGACTCTGGCATTGACATGGACTTGACAAAAAACTCCTTAAAAAAATGGTGAAATTACACACCAAAAAAAATGGTTGACAATTTAACCTCATTCATGTAATTCCACTCATAAACCCCCTCATTGTAATCAATTTTTTAATATGACAAGAGATCCAAATTACTAGTGGGGGTCGGGAGTGGAGACCCTAATGGGTTTGAGGGACAATAATGATAAGATGCACAAGATGTTAGATGTAAGAAAAACCTAAGAATAGAGAAAAATAATTACATGATTGAAAAGATGATTTATAAGTGAAAAGAAATGCTTGTCTTCTATGCTTCTTCCCTTGCCATTTCACTATTCAGATCTGAAATGAACGAATTTTACCGAAAAAATGAAAAATACTCACTTTTTATTGTTTTAACATGTCTAAAAAGACCCAAAGTTCAAGCTAGACTCTGGAGCCCAAACCTAGTACTTAGTGAGTGAAGACACATATGAGTGATAGGACTCAGAGGTTCTGCATGTCCTTGATTTATCATAAATATAAATGATTTTTCCATTGCTATTGATATTGTTGCTCTTCTTGGTTGTATTTTCTACTACTACCTTTACTTATCTCCTTAGTTTGCCTTAAACCACACACACTAAGCAACATATTAAGTCTAGAGAATCTTATTCAACTCTGAGTGTTTAACACTTTTAAGTCTAGAAGTGTATTCTTAGTGTGACCACACACCTTAAGAAACATCTTAAGCCTACAAAATGTCATTCAACTTTGAGTGTTTAACATTTTTAAGCCTAGAAGTGTAAGCTTAGTGTGTGTGATTTAAGCCATTCCAAAAATTAGTGGTAAATTTTGCATCATAATTTTTTAACCTTATTTCCACAAGCCAATGTGGATGTTTTATGTATAAAATATTTACCTTTAATTTTATTTTGGAGTGGTGATAAAAAACTCAATAGATCTAAAGGATTCACTAAGTGCATGAGTTTTTGTTATGGTCAACTGTTAAGAAGGGGTGGTCAAATTAAGAGTATATTGTGGTAAATTGTATTCTTGTATAGTTTTATTGTTTATTTGACATCTATTTTAGTGTGTATTTGAGAACTTTAATCTTTTTTGGGATTCTATTCTATATTAATTATTCATCATTAATCTCATAATTTAATTATTGTCAAATGTCAAAATTAGGATCAAATCTAACATCACAAAAACCAACGCGGGCACTCAGCTCCATAGTCTTATCAAAATCTCTTGAAATTGTTATCATTGCAAGTTTCAACCTCTCAATTAGAAATTTGGTCTCTAATTTGGTACTTGACCATTTTATTTTTATTTTTTCTATAAAAGATAGCTTGTGATCCCTATATAAAGCACATCTTCTATCATTCATAAGGTCTAACTAATGGAGTCCAATGTTAATGCATGATAGCTTCGGTAAGATAAATGATTGAATGAGAGATAAATGAAGTTTCTCATTCAATCATTTATCCTATCAATATATTATGATGAAAAACTTCAAGCTATTAATCCTTCATTTGATAACCATTCTTCATTTGTATATGATCAATCTACTTAGTTCGATCAAATGCTTAACTATCAATAATCATCCTATAGCATAGAATCCCGATTAATATCGGTTATATTATTTGTGTTCATCGATTATTAAATCGGGCTAACCAATGTATTCTGATCTATATCGATTAATATATTTGACAACGAACAATAATGATTATCGTATTAACTAAACACCGATTGGTATCGGGTGGCAAGGTAAATACACACCAATTGGTATCGGGTTGTTACATTAAGCATATACAAATTGGTATCGGTTGTTAAGTTAAGCATACATCGATTGGTATCGGTTTGTTAAACATGCACCATTTGTAATTACTGCGATAAGCCAAGGGGCACGATCAAGTAATGTCTTGATCGGTCATGTCTAAAAGACATGACCGGTCAAGGCATTGCTTGATCGTACCCAACTTGCATATACATATCAATTGGCATTTATGAGAAGGACATCGAAATCAATAAATGCTCCTCTCACCTGCCATACAAAAGAAAATAGTCAAATTTATCATATAAATAGATAATACATAGATCAAGAAAATATACACTATAATATAACTTGCATATTGAATTGAGAATTGAACATCATTTACATGGTATCAGAGCTATAGTTAAATTGAACCCGAGGTTGTTCAATTTTGTGGAAAATTCAAAACAAGCACATATTCAACATCACAATTCTTCTAATGGCTAGTGCTATCATATTTGAAGATAGACTCGGAGGAGGTGATGACTTCTCAACATGGAAGTTTTGAATTCAGATGATTCTAAAAGAAAATAAAGTCGAATCATTTGTAAAAATTGAAGCTGCAGAACTTGAGACTGAACCTGAAAAAATAACTTGGAGAGAGGGAAATGAAAAGGCCATCAAAATCATAGTTGATGGGGTGAGAAATAATATTATGCCCATCATAAGGAAACATGAAAAAACCTACAACATGTTCAAAGCACTTGAAGATGCATTTGAGATATCTAATGCTAGTAGAACCTTGGCTTTAAAAAGAGAAATAAAGCACATAGCCATGTTCAAAGGAGAATTAGTCAATGCCTACTTCATGTGAATATCAGCCCTAAGGGATGAACTGGCAACTCTTGAATATGAGATCCAAAGCAAAGAATTAACACTCATTGCTCTAGATGGGTTGCCTAGCATATGGGAAACATTCATCCAAGGCATTAGTGTGAGGGATGAATTTCCAAAATTCGATAGGCTAAAGGTTGATTGTCTCTAAGAGGAATCAAGGCAAAATAAGAAAGGGATCAAGCAAAATAATATAGATGAAGATCTCCAAGTTCTAAATACAAACTCAAACAAGAAAAGCAAGCAGAAACAATTTAGAAAGAGAAAAGGTCATCATGGCAAGAACATCTTCAAGAAGGACCTTTCACAGATTCAATGTTACAAATGTGACAAATTTGGGCACTATGTTGCCAAATGTCCAGAAATAGCCAAATAACAAGCCACATTTGTCAAAGCAGGAAAATCTAAAAGGGAAGAAGACCCCGAGAAGTATGTACTCTATTCAACACTCACAAACCAAGCATCAAACAAATTTAACTCCTGGTGATCGACAGTGGCTCATCCAGACACATTACAGGATTCAGAGAAGTGCTAAACTCCATGAAAGAGGAGAATGATGAGGAAGTAACTATTGGAGATGACTCCACACATCCAGTCAGAGGAGTTGGAACCTGCACCATCAAACTAAAATCAGGCGTATCATTACAACTTAAAGGAGTACTATATGTCCCAGGCATCAAGAGAAACCTAGTCTCAATATCAGCACTGGAGGACAATGGATACAAAGTGACCTTCATGGACAATAGAGTATTGGCTTGTCCAAAGAATTCATCCATCAAGAAAGCTAAAACTATTGGTCAAAGACAAGGCTACTTGTATGAGCTATGCACAGAGCCCAATTTAGTCCTAATCCATGAAACTACAGATGTTAATGAAGAATGGCATAGAAGACTAGGCCACCTGAATTTTAGAGATTTATCATTAATGGGAGACCTTGTTATAGGCCTACCTAAGTTAAAGCAATATCATTCAGGGGCATGCAAAAGATGTGCCCTAGGTAAAAATACTAAGGGTTCTTTTCAAAATAGTACTAGGAAAACAAGTAAAATTTAAGAGTTAGTTCATTCTGATGTATGTGGACCCATGTCCATACCTTCTTTAGGGGGTTTTTGGTATTATGTAATATTTGTTGATGACTACTCTAGGAAAACTTGGATCTACTTTCTGAAATGTACATAATCAGAAGAGATCCTCAATAGGTTTAAAGAATTCAAATCACTAACAAAGAACTACTCAAGAAATAAAATTAAAACCCTAAGAACTGATAATGGGGGGAATACACATCAGAATTATTTAAAGATTTTTGTAAATATTCAGGGATTAAGAGGGAGTTAACATTACCTTATAATCCTCAAGAAAATGGGGTAGCTGAGAGGAAAAATAGGACAATCGTTGAAGCTGCCAAAGCTATGATTCTTGATCAGAATCTAAATGTCAATCTTTGGGCAAGAGCAACTAGCACTGTTGTATATATTCAAAATAGATGTCCTCACTCCCATCGTGAAGATAAGACCCCTAAGGAAGTCTTTACTAAATCGAAACCAGATATCAACCACCTTAGGATATTCGGATGCCTTGTCTATATTCATGTACCTAGGGAGAAAAGATTAAAATTAGAGCCTTCTGGGAAAAGGGGAATCCTTGTAGGATATAGTGAAACCTCCAAGGCCTACAGGATCTATATCCCTGGTCAAAATAATATTGAACTAAGTAGGGATGTGATCTTTGAAGAAGACTTAGCCTTCAAAAGAGCCCAAAGCTCACTATAGCCTGAAGTCTATATCCCTACCCCTAGCATAGATGAAGATCCTACTCCTGAGCTTCAGAGGGAGAATCCTGAGGAAACTATAGGTGAAACTCAAATTCCACCTAGAAAAAACCTCAAAAAAAGACCACTATGGGCCACCAAGACTGTAGCAGAAGCTCGGAAGTTTGTTGCTCCTTCAGAAACCTTCATGGAAAGCAAAAGGCCTAATAAATTCACTAGCTATGTTGCCCTTATGAATGATCTCTCTAAAGCCGAACCAAACAATGTATCAGATGCACTTGAACATCAAGTATGGAAGGATGCCATGTCTGAAGAGTATCAGTCCATTATGAAGAATTATGTTTGGGAGATTGTTCCTAGGCCAACTAAGAAATCTGTTGTTTCATCTAAATGGCTTTTCAAAATCAAACATACTGTAGATGGCAGTATTGAGAAACACAAGGCTAGATTTGTAGCTAGAGGGTTTTCACAAAGGGAAGGAATAGATTATGAAGAAACATTTGCACCTGTTGCCAGGTATGCATTAGTAAGAGTTGTACTAGCCATTGCAATAGCAAAGGGGTGGAAGGTACACCAAATGGATGTTAAGACATCATTTCTAAATGGTGAGATCTCAGAAGAAGTCTACCTAGAGCAACCTGAAGGGTTTGAAATTCATGATGCAGAGTCTCATGTGTGTAGACCCAAGAAAGCTCTCTATGGACTTAAATAGGCTCCCAGGGCCTAGTATGAAAGAATTGACACCTATCTCTTAGGACTAGGCTTCACTAAGAATGATGCAGATCCTAATCTCTAATTCAAAAGAAATAAAGGTAATATGCTAATATTGATTTTATATGTTGATGAATTATTAATCATAGGAATTGATCACCTTATAGATCAATGCAAGAAAGATCTATCCAAATAATTTGATATGAAGGACTTGGGGCTCCTTCATTACTTCCTAGGATTGGAAGTATGGCAGAATTCTAACAACATTATACTAAACCAAGGAAAGTATACCTTGGACATTTTGAAGAGATTTAGAATGCTAAACTGTAGGCCTATGACCTCTCCTATGGAAACCAATTTACATAAACTTAAAGAAGCAGCAGCAGAGTCACAACCCACTGACCCTACTCAATATAGACAGATGATTGGGTCCCTAATGTACCTGGTAAATACAAGGCTAGATATTTGTTATGCAGTTAATGCTCTAAGTCAGCTTATGTGTGAACCTAAGGAGATACACCTGGATGCAGTAAAACACATTATGAGATACCTACAAGGTACCCTGAACCTTGGTCTCAAATATGGGAAAGTTGATATAGACCTACATGGATTTACAGATTCAGATTGGGCTGGAAGTGTGACTGATAGAAAAAAGCACTTCAGGGTGTTGCTTCAGTCTAGGTTCAGCTATGATATCTTGGATCAGCAGGAAGCAGTCTTCTATAGCTCCAAGCTCCATTGAGGCTGAATACATTACAGCTTCTATGGTTGCTTGAGAAGTAGTATGGTTTAGGAAGTTACTTGTGGGGTTATTTGGAGAGCCTATGAAACCCACTGTTATACATTGTGACAATCAAAGCTGCATAAAACTCTCAGTAAATCCAGTGTTCCATGACAAATCCAAGCATATTGAGATTCCATACCACTATGTGCGAGATATGGTAGACATGAATGTGATCCAATTAGAATATGTTTGTACAGGAGATCAAGCTACAAATATTCTACCAAACCTCTTTCTAGAGTGAAGGTTGATCACTTCAGAAAAGGTTTAGGTATGATAGAAGGGTAATTTTCTTTGTAATCTGTATTTGCATATCAATAAGATGTTTAATGTGCAAACTTCTTTGTCATTGTAGGACATTTTTGGTTTTTATCCTCTGGGTTCACATCTAAAGAGATTATGATCTCTCAAGATAATGAACACTTGTATGTAGACATTATAAGGTGACAATCTTATGATGTCCAGACCAGTTATCATGTTGGATCTCTGGTGTGTCATGGATGTGCCATGATTATGTTGTGGTAAAACATTTGTATAAGATGTTGGTGCACATACCACAACTTGGATAAGATGAGAATTTAATCCTTCTCATATGATTATCCTTAAGTATTGCATGTTTAGGCAATATTGATATCACATGCTAAGGTGATATCCTGTCATCACAAGATTGACGTGATGGACATTTGTATCACGTGTTTAGGTGATACTTCATATCATGTGATTAGATGATATGATTTTCTAGAGAGTCAGATTGTGTAAAGAATACTAACCATCATTTGAATTGTGATGCTTGATATATTGTTTTTCATTTATCTTACCTAGCTAAGAGGGAGTGTTAATGCATGATAACTTCGGTAAGACAAATGATTGAATAAGAGATAAATTAAGTCTCCCATTCAATCATTTATCCTATCAATAAATTATGATGAAAAACTTCAAGCTATTAATCCTTCATTTGATAACCAATCTTCATTTGTATATGATCAATCTACTTAGTTCGATCAAATGCTTAACTATCGATAATCATTGTATAGCATAGAATCTTGATTAATATCAGTTATATTATTTGTGTTCACTGATTATTAAATCGAGCTAACCAATGTATTTCGATCTATATCGGTTAATGTATGTGACAACGAACAATAATGATTATCGTATTAACTAAACACCAATTGGTATCGGGTGGCAAGGTAAATACACACTGATTGGTATCGGGTTGTTATGTTAAGCATACACCGATTGGTATCGATTGTTAAGTTAAGCATACACCGATTGGTATTGGTTTGTTAAACATGCACCGTTTGTAATTATTGTGATAAGCCAAGGGGCACGATCAAGTAATGTCTTGATCAGTCATGTCTAAAAGACATGACCGGTCAAGGCATTGCTTGATCGTACCCAGCTTGCATATACATATCAATTGGCATTTGTGAGAAGGACATTGAAATCAATAAATGCTCCTCTCACCTGCCATACAAAAGAAGATAGTCAGATTTATCATATAAATAGATAATACATAGATCAAGAAAATATACACTAGAATATAACTTGCATATTGAATTGAGAATTGGACATCATTTACATCCAAGAGTATACAAGCATCCTAATTCTAAGTTATCAGCATATTGAGCAACAAATTACAACATTCAATATTCAAGTATGATAACTATGTTAACTTTATGTTTTATCATTTATTATTATTATTAAAAGTTATCATATTGCTATCATTAAACCTAGTTTACTCACATAATCAATTCCATTCACTCTACAATAAACAACAAGAAGTGAATCTAAGACAACTTGACTCTTTCTTGAAGTGGTAGTTTTTGTTCATTCATCTCTTAAATGTTATATGGAAACAAAAGAATAGAATCTAGAATAATAAATGTTAGTGTAGGATCACTTTGCCTATATATCATAGAGTTTTTAATGTTTTAGTTGTGTTGAGAAATAAGTGGTTTTTCGAAAGGAATAAGGACATGCCATGGATGAAGTCCAAGATTAGGGATATTAAAGAAGATAGATGGAAATTATAGTTCAATGCGTTATGAACTTTGACCAAACTAACATGATGAAAATTTTCCCTTCGGATGCATAATCCCCTTGAATTCCATTTTTGTGGCCTCGTGCCGGTTCAAATTACCACCCGTGTTGTCTTCTTCGACTCGTTTAAGGTTTTCAGGATTTGTTGCAACCAAAAAATCTTTGCATGAATACATGATGCTAATTATTCCTTCTGCAACATTTACCATACCGAGAAGGGCTGGCTTAACCAGCACACACTAAGCGTTGACCGCTTAGGTGGCGTGTGGTGGGCCCACTTAACTTTCCGTTCTCCGTTCAATTTTCCATTGCATCCTTCTAACTCTCCAGCTGACAGTCACTGCGATGGTTAAGTTTGAATCTTAATCTCCCGCCCGCGTACTTTTTCCCGCACATTTTCAAATCCTACCTACAAACCAAAGCAAGGAAAGCATATGGTATTACAATGCAGATATTTGGAGTGGCTGGATACATAAACGGTGTCATCTATTAGAAGTCTATCTGATGAAATTTGTCTAGGGTGTTTGGAGGGGAGCAAGTAGCCTTTCCTGTGGGCCATTCGCTCATATCTGCTGCACACTAAATCTGCCCGTTTAGCACAAGAGTTTCTATAGCATGTGAAGGAGGGGAGCTGTTTTCTAAGCGATAAGAGGCTAAAAATCTCTTCAATTAACTCTTATGAGACATTTAGATCCCATTCTATGTGCTAAACGCTTTTAGTTTAAGATAATTTATAAAATATTCCCATTCTCTTCTTAGCAAACTAATCATGTCAACATTTTTGTTGATATCATATCGAGAGAAATTCGTTGTACCAATCCAAGGAAACTAAAATCAGTATTGTTTTCCTTCCACAATTTCATCAGCATTCGTTCCATCATTCATCAGATCTGTCTTACTAAGATTCCAAGGGTACTTTCTCAACAGTCACGTTGTATTGGCTTCCTATGGTTAATATAGGCGCCAATATACTTGAGTTGCACACAGCATAATTGTTGTGCTTGTTGATAAGTGGAAATATAAACTCTAAATTATTAAATAATGTAGTATAAATTAGTTGAAAAGAAATAACAGGAAGAATAAAATAAAATAACATAATAACATATAAGCTGCATATAAGCTGTTTTGTATGGTAAAATCTTGATAAAATAGTCAAGGAAATATCTATGGGGCAAAGTATCGCTATTCTTATTGTTTTATTGTTGTATTGTTGTCACAATCCAACAATCTCCACCCTAACAACAATTTACTTGATACCTATTCATATCCATTCACCACCTTTTCTGGAAGCCAAGAGAAGCCAAACTCCACCTCAACTTCTCTATCAATAACTTTTGCCCTTTCTCGCTTATATGACCCAATCGACTATGCCATAAATGAGTAGACTCATTAGATACCACTCCTACTTCATTTATCTTAGTATTCCCTTCTAGCCTGTAAAGGTTTCCAACTTTTGTAGCCTCCATGATCACTAAACTACCATTGGACACTCTTAGTACTCCACCTTGACAAGAGAAATTATAACCACTTGAATCCAAAAATCTCAAGGAAACTAAATTATTTTTTAGTTCAAGTATATGTCTTACCTCTACTAACATCTTTACAACACCATCAAACATCTTAATTTTAATGCTCCCAATCCCAATAGTCTTACAAGAAGCAGTATTTCCCATAAGAACAACACCTCCATCAATAGATTGGTAAGAAGAAAACCAATTCCTATGTGAACACATGATCAGAAGCACTAGCATGAAACAACCATTCGTGATGATATTGTAAGATATGACAATTGAATAAACATTATCAACCGTACCTAAACTTGTCAAATTTGTTTCATTTTTGGATTCATCATTATCTTCTTTCCTCTTCTAATAATCTTTCTTGAGATGCCCTAATTTATTGCAATACCAACATCTTCCCCTATCCTTTTTGGCTTTTTCTATGGACCGTCCTCTAGCCACCATTGCTTCTAGTGTGGAGTTTTCAATATTAGACATCCTTCACATCCTTTTAGACAACAAAGCCCCAACAATAGAATCAAATCCAAGGGTGTTAGTCGTGCTAAAGCTAATAGAAGTGACTAAGTGATTCTAGGACTCAAGCAATGAACACAATAGTGCAACTACCTTGTCTTCTTCTTCGATTTGTACACCCATACTACCTAATTGACAAATAAGAGTATTGAAAACATTTAAATGATGAACAATTTTTATAGCTTCCCTCATTCGCAAACTATACAACAACCTATTCAACTAGTTTCAATTCATCAAGGATTTTGACATGTAAAGAATCTTCATTTTACTCCATAAGCTTGCTTTTTTTTTTTCATAATTAAACTACAAGTTAGGGCTAGTCCCCTTCATTGAAATAAAGCAGAGATTACATCAGTTTTAATTCCCTCATTGCTAGTAACTTTAATGTCTTATGTTATTACCCTTATAATATTACAAAATTTCCCACTGGGCTAGGATACTTCTCAAACATTCATTTGAACATTCAAACTTTAAAAAACAAAATTTGCCTGCAAGGCTGTGAAGTTCTTCTTTTGGTAAACTAACATCTAATTTACCATCTTTTCTCCTCAACTAATACGCCCTACCTTATAACCCATTCCTTATATCTTTATCTATTTCTATAATTCTACTTACAAGGAATTAAAGAACATTACTACAAAAGGGTTCAAACCAGAGGGCTCTCTAACCTTCCATATCGCTCATCTTCTCTTCATTTTCCTTGGATTCTCCTTTTTCCTTGTCACTTCCATCGCTTTGCATCTCCAAACACTCCATCTCTATGTAATTTTCTATCCACTTCAGGTTTGGATTGACCGCCACATTCGTCCAATTTAAAAGGAAGTTTAAGCTCCTTACTGCTCTTTCCTTATTATCTTGGCATTCCATTTCATCATCCAACAATATAATTGGCAATTTCTCAATGTCCTCTCTTTTTTTCTTCATAATACTTAGGTAGGGGAATCCAATTATCTTCACAATTCCTTAGAGTCTCCTCCATTCCTCCCAAGAACGGGGCTTTGAATAATGCCTTTCTTAGATTCATAGTCAAGTCCTTGCTCACTCCTCTATCCACTGCTAATGACAAAAATATTGACATTGTATCAGTATTAACATAATACCTGTGGTCTGCCATTATGAATTCTTCACCGAGGACTGCTTTGATTGCATATACTACTAGTGGGTGCTCATGTTTCAGAATAAAACTCAGTCTTTTGTCTGTAATCCTGCCTAAAATTGTCATCTATCTCTTTCTAGCCATCAATAAATATTCTTAGCAAATAAATTAATGACTTATACATCTAGGGATTGAATTGGAGAAGGGTCCAAAAATATCTTAAAAAATCCATCCATACCCAAGCCATTCAAGTGAATGAAAAGAATAAGAATCTAGTAGCCAACCTATATCTTTAATAGGTAAATAATAACAATTGAATTGATTGCACACATTGGATAAACTATACCATTTTATAAAAATAAATAATAAGGCCTTGATAATAAATCTAATGGCAAGGTTCTTATTGATGAAAGTTTTAAATGCTCTTAGTTTAGAGTATGAAATACATGATGCAAATTTCCTTAGGCCAAGAATTTTCATGCAATTGAACCATTAGATTAGGGATCAACTCTTAACATATCCTTAGATAACTCTAATTAGAGTGGAGAAGATATATATAGTGAAACGTGATAAAAGTAAAATATATAAAGTAAACTACAAAAAGAATAAAAATAAAAATTCTATAAAAGACATCCATCCACCATTTCACTAAAGTTTAGAAACACACATTGCACTAGATAATAAAATAACTTCTGACAACACAAGAATGTATAAGATTCATGACCAAAAAAATATGTAACAAGGAGTCATGATTACTTGGGGTAAGAGCTTGATGCATTGTGCAGTGGAAAACATATTGAAAATAAATAAATTATGAATGATCAACACTAGAAAAATACACATTAAGGATTCCTAGATCAAAACAGTAGAGGGGTGAAGAAAAGGAAAGGGGAACACTTCTATACAATTAGATGAATAAAGAAAATAATAGTGTGTCAATCATCAAAGTGGATATAATTAATAGTGATATAAATGATAAAGAAAAATAAAACTTTTAAATTATTCCAATGATGTGTGGGATAAAAGGGCATATAACTACCCTATGCGTCAAAGCTACACAAAATGATAAGTTCCAATTATTTTTTTCTAGGTTTTTGCTCAAAGATAAGAAAACCACAACAACACAAACCTATTATAATAATCTAGCCTAATATTATATTTTATAAGATAGATATCTACTATTTATAAGAAGAGAGTGAAAATAGGGGTAAAAAAATAAAAGAAAAGAAGGGGAAAAATAATCTTATAGTAGATTTGTGTATAGCCTTCATTCTTTTGTGTTGAATTTACTCAGTAAAAGACCTGTATAAAATTGTTTAGGTGGATAAATAAAATTTGAAAGTGCGATATGAAGGTATAATCTGTTGGCATGATGATGATTTTTGTATCTGGTGACTTCATGTGTTGCCATTGATGGCACACATATGTTTTGATTGTCATAGTCATCTTAGTTAAGGTTAAACTAGTATCATTTGTATAAAGGAAGTTCAACCAATATGAAGATGTCTAAACCGATATATGCAGTTAAGACAATCAGTTTTGATCAGTTCTACTGTTACCAGTTTTGAGATGCAACAGAGAGAGACAAGGAGGCGTATGATTTGAAGTGAATTGATCTATGAGTTTGATGCGGTCAACACTCAACCGGTATCGGTGTTCCAATCGGTTTCCAGTTTGTGTGATGAGTGATCACCGGTTGTGATGTGTTACCACCAACCAACACTATGGTGGTGATTTGTGTCGTGTTGAGGAAGATTGTCTTGATTCACTGAACCTAGGAAATTGTGTCAAGGTTCAGGAGTCGACATGCGATCTAATGTCTATAAAAAGACATTGTGATGAGTTATTTTGTAATAGAAGATATGAGTGATGTTATGAGTTGAAGTAGATGCGATTTGTTGAAGGAGTTGCAGAGTATGTCGGTGATGCAGTAATGTGTGAGCAGAAAAGGATCTAAACAAGCAGAATGTCCTATTCTTAGATCA
This sequence comes from Cryptomeria japonica, assembly GCF_030272615.1. Lineage (NCBI taxonomy): Eukaryota > Viridiplantae > Streptophyta > Pinopsida > Cupressales > Cupressaceae > Cryptomeria > Cryptomeria japonica. The sequence goes on from NC_081414.1 coordinate 272,846,159, forward strand.
TACCACTTGTTGTTTTCTAATCACTACAACAGTTAAATCCCCTAACCGGGTAAGCTCTAACAAGCTTCATTGCAGAAATCCTCTAGCAAGGTGATTCATTAGCTTAGATCTAAATCCTCCACTGAGGTTACCTTTAACCAAGTATAGCTCCTAACAGGGCTTGGGATCTTTAACAGGATCCGCTCCTAACAGAGCATTTGTAGACCTTAATCGGTCAGTTACCTATTCTGCAGATAGTTAACTTGTGAGTTCCATCTCACCGTGATTTTTCCTAGTTGGGTATTCCACGTATAAATATTTGTGTTATGGTGAATGTTCTAATTGTGGTGAATTCTTTTATAACACTTTGGATTACATGCAAAGTCATTAGTAAATTGGTTAAGTATTTTTATCGCTTTGTAATTAAAGTGTTACCTTTTTTTTGCTATCACTGATTCACCCCCCCCCCCCCCCCCCCTCTCAGTGCTTTATAAGTTTATCATAATCAACAAAAGAAGTTTAACACAAGGTTTAAAAGAACTTATGATAGAAGCAAATTTAGATGCAATAGAAGTGCATGAGGTAAACTTAATAATCTAGATATTTCCCCTTGTCCTTTTAAGAAAAACTCATATTATAAAGAGGTGGCCCATTCTACCTAAATAATACGAATACTTAAGTAAATATATGTTATTTCAAGGTGAATTATTGTGGTGAAACTATGATAGGATGCTTGTCAAAAAAATTTTGGTTCCGAAGGGTATCTCCACGACCCAACCTAGCGCCCTTTTTTGAGGCAAGCTAAGGTGAGTCTAATCCCTTGGTTGTAGGTAAGGGCCCGTACATTACACACACCATATAAAAATTAAGCTTGGAGAGTCAAACTGAAGACCCATGGGGAGGAAACCCACTACCCAAGCCAATTCTCCTACCTGTCGTGGGCTGCTTGTCAAGTTTTTTTAATAAAGAAAAATCCTTCAAAAGAATTATTGAGTGTCCCCAAGATATTTGTGGTGGTAATTTCATGGTAAAAATCACCAAATGCAAAATTTTAAAGGCATATATAATTAGTGGCCAACATTAAACATGGATTTGAATATCATGATAAGGAGATATGATGTACTCGAGATTAATGAATTATATTGAATAGCCCTATCACACAACCAATGCAATGATCAACAGTAAAATAATATTCATAAAATAAAAAAATTTCAAATACTTATTATTTGGTAGCTAAAATTTGCTATACGACTACAAATGGATCAATTCTTATCTCAATCACTCTTTCATAAACTTTCCAAAGATCTTTTCAAAGCGTATATCAACCTACTTTATCCCTCAAGTAAAATTATATGGAAATCATATATAAAAATGTTAAAGTCAAAGATAAATTTAGATCTAAAAACCTGATTATAGTTTCAAGGTTAGGTAAGTTTGTGAATTTAACTAATTAATGAAAATGACAAATCGGGGTCCTTACACTAATTAGGTATATAGACACAATTAAGTAAAAATTAAGCTAACCATTGAATTTGGTTTTGTTACTATTATGGGGAGTAAAATAGAATAGATTAAAGCATGGATCTATAGTTTGTTTGTTAATATACAAACCCAAGATCCATCTATACAACAATCCATCAACATAGAAATATCATATCTCCTCCCTCTAAAGGTGGATTTTATCTAGATCTGCATCAATTGAGGTCTATGTATATTATCAATGGCTTGCATTGAAGTTGCAAACTATGATACATGTGGGGGAATATTGGGCACATTTTAGATTAATTCATTTTTCTTATAGCATAGTGATATTATCATTTATAGTTACTTGTAATTAAGCCTCATTAGGTGGAGGGGTGGGGCTTTTCACTAAGGGGATTTGGGGCGTGGGGTTCAGGTGGGTTGTTTTCAAGTGGGGTTTGAATATTTTGTAGAACACATGGGTAACTGCACAAAGATGGTGGTCAAAAAGGGGGGTATAAGTGGACACTTTTTTTTTTCTGAAATCAGGTGAACCTGAACTTGGAGGCAAAATTTGAAAGTCATCCACTCAAGATATGAAGATAATAAAAGAACAAATATTGTATTACTCTGAATATAGTTTCCAAACTACTAAAAATTTTCAAAATTGGATAAGATTAAGGGGGTCAAATCCTTCGCGCACGAAAAATTGACCCTAATTTTTTCTGAAAAACATAACATAGTGTCTGAAGTGCACATCAAAAAAGTCATAGTTAGATTTAGTATTTTGACAAATCCTTTGGCAGAAAGATAGTTAAGAGTGAGCACTAGAAGATGTGTATTTTTTTGTTATTTTTTGTTGAGTATTTTTTTTATGATTTTCCCAATCGAGCACATCCTGAAAATTAGGTACCTGTTCGTGCACGAAGCATAAGTTGCACTAAACAAATCAAAAATACAATTTTATTTTTTTTTAAATTGTAAAGAATCAAGTGCACTACAATAATATATAAAGTTTTTTAAATTTGGATAAGTATATCAAAAGTTATTCAAAAAATGGTGCACCTATGTCTGTGAGAACTATGGAGACACTGGTAAAAGAAATTCAATAATAATATGTTATTGTTGTTCAAATTGAAAAAAAATTATATGGTTAGAAAGCTCAAAAGATGGGTGAAAATCAGATGGTAATTTTAGAAATATCCACTTGATGAAGTGTAAACCTGATGATGACAAAGTCGATAAACCAAGTTGATAAAATCAAACACGTCAAAAATGAGAGAAATGGAGGGAAATCAAACTTCTAAACCGTAGCTTTGTCATCCAGGCCTATTTCCAAGCCTAAACAGTCAAAAGCCCGTACGGGGTACTACAAGTTTAAAAAGCGCGTACGACGTACTTATGGTGTAAGCAGCGCATATGCGCTCATTTTCCTATAAAAAACACGTACGCGCTCTTTTTACTATAAATAGTGTGTACGTGCTATTGTATAATATGATATTCTATATATAATATGTGTATATACATATAATATATCTAATATATAATATGTGTATAATATGATATTGTATATATAATATGTGTATATACATATAATATATAATATATGTATATATATATATAATATATTAAACATATATATACACATTTAAGTGTATTGTCCCCCCCTCCCAAACACATACAAGGTCTCTCTCTCTCTCTCTATCCCTTCCTCCATACCCCATCCCTCTCTCTCTCCCTCGCTCTCTCCCCTTCCCCCTTCCTCCATTCCCCATCCCTCCCTCTCTCCCCTTATCCCTTCCTCCATACCCCATCCCTCTCTCTCTCGCTCTCTCCCCTTCTCCCTTCCTCCATACCCCATCCCTCTTTCTCTTCTTCTCTCCCTCCCTCCCTCCATACCCCACTGCAACTGTGTCTGCACTTCTATAGAAGTAAGTGAATTTATTTCTTGTCTGCAACTTCCTCTTTGATTTTTATCATGTATGCTCTCTTAAGAAAATTGATTGATGGATTTGTGTGTGTGTATTGAACAGAAGGAATAGGGTTTGAAATTGAACCACGGCTGTATTATCGTGACAAACAAGGAAACCTGCAGCAATTTTCTTCTCGAATGTGTTTTTAATGAGCAGAGCAGATGTGGAAAATAGTGTCAACAAAGCAACATGATGAGTCAGAGTACCTGCTATATATTTTTTCAGAAGGAAACAACAGGTAGGAAGAGAAAGAGGGAGAGTAACACAGATGATATCCTATAGAATTATAGTGGTGGGTATGTGAGAGTTCTCATGTTGTTACACAATGCCTGTCACCTAAAGAAATTAAAGTTTGTTGTATGCATGGCAGTGGTAGTATATGATGATCATCACTTGTCAAACAACTTGGAACGGTACATACCCATGAAAGAAATAAAGTGTGTAATTCCTATAGTCACAATCGAGATCAGTCTTATAGCCTTGCAAATTTAATAGCATCATATGTTTTAGAACTTAGGCAGTACTCTTAGGGTTAGGTCAAGCTCTTACACTTGCTTTTTAGTGAAGCCTCATTGTTTGTTCGCTTGGAGTTTCTCTTATGCTGAAAATGGTCTAACTTAGCTATATTAAAACTAAATTACTAATTTTCTATTGTATGATGTTCTATTCATAGCTTTAAATTTAATATATCATTTTATTAGCCCACCATATGACCCCTTAGGTGTCATTAGAGGTCATATTATTTCCTAAGAGGTCATATGGTGTCCCGTGACCCCTTAGGACACCATATGACCTCTTAAGACACCATACGACCCATAACAACACCATATGGTGTCCTAAGGGGTCATAGGATGCCATATGACCCCTCGGGACACCAATAACCAATAACAACTCCATATGGTGTTCTAAAGGATAATATGGTGTTCTATGACCCCTTAGGACACTATTTGGTGTTGTTATAGGTCCTATGATGTGCTAAGGGATAATATAGTGTCATATGACCCCTTAGATATTGTTAGGGGTCATATTGTGTCCTGGATTCGATCTCTCTTCCTCTCCCTCCCCCTCCTTCTTCTCTCTCTCTCTCTCTCTCTCTCTCTCTCTCTCTCTCTCTCTCTCTCTCTCTCTCTCTCCCCCTCCCTTTTCATTCACATTAATAGCATGTACGGGGTACTGAACCTATTAGTTCACTGCCCTGCCATAACTTTTTTAAGGCGTAAAAGCGCGTACGCGATACTTATTACTTGTAAGCATGTACAAGGTACTGAGCCCATTATTTGCCAACTCTTGATAATATTTTTTAGGCTTAGGAGTGCGTATGCGCTACTTATTAGTAAAAAATGGGAAAAAAATACCGTTGGGCTTGCAACATTTTATGGACTAACAGCGCGCACGCAGTTATTAATGTAACACATACGCGGTACATAGACATAGTTTTATTTTCCCAAGAGCTTCAATGGCCTCAAAAGAAGTTTTTGAGGTCGTTGAAGGCCCCACTGGAACTATGTTTGCACTTATATCATTGTTTTATACATAGAAGTAAGTTATTTTTTTGTTTTTGCATGATTTCAAATGATTGAATTGTTGTTCTTATTAGTTTTGTCAATAGTATTGTGATTGTTTAATAGTTTGATTCCAAAAAATAGTGATAAGATGCATATTTATGGTTATTTGTTTATTTATGAACTTTTGTTTACATATATATGTAATATGATTCTATTTAGGACAACCGATATCAACCATGGGAAAGAACAAGGGAGGAATGATGGAACAACGAGAGGTTGAAAAGAAAAGACTAAGGTAGCGTATGAAGAAATTACGTGACATAAGAACAATGGGAGAAGAAGGTATGTCATCCTCAACATCTCAATTTGATTTACCAAATGAACATAATGCACCTAATGCAATTGAAGAAGAGACATTTGATTTACTGTATGAACCTAATGCAATTGAAGAAGATACCGCATTGAATAATCAATTAAATGATGAACATACACCTTCTCTATTTGATGAATTGAATGTACATAATGCACTGATGTTAACACCTCCTAGAATCATTCGTAGGAAACCAAAGTATCTAATTAACATTGATGAGAATATATTGAAGGCAATGCCCAATAAAATGAGTGAACGAACTTGTAGGAGAATGGTTAAAATAATATGGAAAAAATATTTTGAAAACTTAAATCAAACTGCAAGATGTCAATTAATTGTTCAAATGATTAAAAATTTGAATTTTAGAGAGACAATGAAAATTCTAGGCCTAAGATCATCTGAAAGTAAAAGTGAAAGAACTATTGTTAGAAATCTAATTGATGCATATCAAGCTATTGGTTCAAAATCATGTACTAAACATTCTAATGCTACTCAACGTGTCATTACATCAACCATAATGAGCAAGAAAATAAAAAAAAATCATTTGATAAGAAAAACAAGTAAGTCATTAAACGTTAGTAGAACAACATTAAGTAAAGCATTAAAGAGGTGGGAAAAAATAGAGGAACCTAAAAATAATTCTCTTTGGGCATTCTCGGGTAGACTACCACACAAAGACAAGGTTGTTGTTGATGTACTAAGGACATTAATTGAAAATTTTTGGCTTGACAACACAAGAGTTTCGCCCAACCAAAGAGATGTTGTTAGAAGGCGAATTGGGTCTACAAATCATGAGCCACATGCCAAACACTATTTGGATATGACTCAAACTAAATTTTATGAAAGATTCCTTCAAAAGTTTCCTCAAATAAGAATTTCTCAAAGATTTTTTGAAATGGCAAAACCTTTTTATATTAAGATTAATCATGTACGCACCATGTGTTGTTGTAGGATGCATATTGAATTTTACATGCACTATGATATTTTTCATCATATTTGTTCTACTTTGCACACTAACGATGTTTTGCAGGAATGCAATATACAAGCACCTCCTAAGTCAGTAAGAGAATTTAATTCAAGTGTGCTATGTAATAGACATGATGGTTTCATTTATTATAAGATGCCTTGTTTGGAAGGTTCTTGTGCTATATGTGGTGGTTTGCAACGTTTACCAAGATGTGTACATTTCGAGAGAACACATGAAATTGGTACGAAACTAGTTTCTTTCGGAAAATACAAGATAGTCACATATGGAGTTAAAGATGGAAAAGATTTGAAGAGATGTGAGCTAGTGAAAAATGATATATATGTAGCTGAATTTATGAAAATGTTTCAAGAGAAAATAGTTTATGAGTACATAATGCATACACATATAGCTCGATGGTTAGATGAACAATTCAAGTTATGTAAGGACACATTTCCTCTTGGCACCATTGTTTTTATCGTTGATTTCGCTGAAAATTATACACTACAACCTAAAAATGAAGTGCAATCTATGTATTATCACTCTACACAAGTTTCTATTTTTGTACAAATAGCATTCATGCATGCAGATGATAGCACAAAAGAGGATAGAAAGGTTGTAAGAGAGTATCACTTCTACATAAGTGATGATCGTACTCATTCATCAGAGTTCTTACAAGGATGCTTTAAAGTTTTCTATGATAGTTTAAGGGAAAGGAACATACGATACAACCGACACTTAATATGGTCAGATAATTGCACCACACAATTCAAGAATGCAAGGATGTTTTATTGGTTGACAAGGATGCATATGACAAGCAGTGTACAACATTTTTGGAATTTCACTGAGGTTGGACATGGTAAGGGAGAGCACGATGGTGCAGGAGCATGTGTGAAAAGAGCCTTAGCTAGAGAAGAATTGAAGTACGAAGGTGGTGCTAAGTTGATAGATGCAGAAACAATTGTGCGATGGTGTAAGTCTACGATGGGTCCAGGTAATGTAGGTACGTCAATGGTTCATAGATATTTTGGGTTGATCACTGAATCTAACATTGAAAACTATCTAGATTATTGTACAGTTGCAGGATCGAGTGACATGCACTCATTTATGAGTTCAAATTCAAGTTCACTGGTAATTTATATGAGACAGATGGTATGTTTTTTCTCTTCATGCATGTATTGTTTGTGGGAAGAATGTGAATCACAAGAGTGGGTTGACAAATGGTCTTGTAGACCGTTGGTTCCCATTGATTCATATAAAATTCCCAAAGCACTACAATTGAGCTAGATGGAGAAATCAGTGGATTTTGACCATGTATCCGACCTAGTGGATTTAGGTGATTTTTTGAGTTAATTTTTTTGCAAGTATTCTTTTTGGTTCATTTTGTTGACATCATATTTTATTTTTGGTATTAATTAACACTTTATAAAATGCAGGTCATGTGTATGCAGTTGTTGCAGAAGAGAACAATGAATAAGGAACATATTACTATTTGTGTCATTGTGTTGAGCCAAATAGAAATTTGACAACCACAATCATTGACGGAGAGGGTATTGAGTACCCAATGGGGTCTGTTGTTGTGATAGGAACATGGCTTCGAAGATACCCTATCAAGAATTCTAATGTTTGGTTCTTTGAGGACTTTGAAACACACAGACATATTCTTCATTTCTCTAACCTTGTTGTTGCAACAAATATTCATTTGATGAAGTATCGTGGTAGACCTCATAACAAGATTTTATGGAAAGTTCGTGAATTTGACCACAAGGCAATACTTGACACAATATGGGTTAGAGCCAATCCTAAAGGCTCACTTGATTGATTCTATGGTTCAGAGTAGAATGATTTTGAAAATTTTGTATAAATCGTCAACAAATCATTCTATATTCATTTTTTGTATATATAAATGCCCATGAGCTGATTTTTACATGTTTACGGGCATAATTTTGTATATTTAAATGGAAATGAGCTAATTTGTACATATGTACATGCCAAATTTTGTATATTAAAATGGCGATGAGCTGAATCGCACATTTTGTAATGCCAAATTTTGTATAAAAGCCCATGAGATGATTTGTAAGACATTTTTTTGTATAATCAAATAGCCAAGAGCTGATTTGATCATATTTAGAGGCAAATTTTTGAATAATATGTGACAATGTTTTGTGACTATTTTGTGTGTCAATGTTTTGTGACTATGTTTTGAGTATATGTGATGTGTCCCTGGTCAATCATGAGCACTCTTGATTCTTGTATAATCATGGAGAATTATTTGAGTCATTATCGGGTCATAGGGGTCATAGATTGAGACTAGATACAATTTAAAATTGTCATTGTTATCAAAACAATTGTCAAAAAATTTCTCAAGCAACTTCTACATTACGTTAGTAGGGTATGACTCTCGACATTTTGGTGCTTTGGGATGCATGACAGGGGCATGCCTAGTGTAAAAATGCCCACCCGGATGCGCTTGTGATGTCGTTTTGTGCACACGATGAACCAAATCAATTCTAGCCAATCTTGCAGCTTTGCATTGCATACAATTGATGGTTTTTGTAGTAGGCGAAAAAATGCTACCAATTGAAAATGGCTCCGATCATCAAAAACTGAGATAGGACATTGTAGAGGAGCCTCACGTGACCCCACAGGTTCAAACGGATCGACCATATGTGTCCTGGATTTGAAGAAACAGTCTGTCAAATTTTGACAATTTTTTGGACTCGGGGCACTTGAGAGATCGCCCTGGTACGGTATGACTCTCGACGTTCAGGCGCTTTGGGATGCATGATAGGGGCATGCCTAGCGTAAAAATTCCCACCCAGACACGCTCGTGACGTCAGTTTGTGTACACAACGAACCAAATCAATTCTAGCCAATCCTGCAACTTTGCATTGCATGCAACTGACGGTTTTTGTAGCAGGCGAAAAAATGCTAGCAATTGAAAATGGCTTGGAGTCGTCAAAAATCAAGATAGGACATTGTAGAGGAGCCTCACGCGAACCGAAAGGTTCAAACGGATTGACCATATGTGTCTTGGATTTGAAGAAACAGTCCGTCAAATTTTGACAATTTTTTGGACTCAGGGCACTTGAGAGATCGCCCCGGTACGGTATGACTCTCAACGTTCCGACGCTTTGGGATGCATAAGAGAAGCATTCCTAGTGTAAAAATATCCACCCAGACGTGGTCGTGATGTCGGTTTGTGCACACGACCAACCGAATCAATCCTAGCCAATCCTGCAACTTTGCATTGCATGCAACTGACAGTTTTTGCAGCATGCGAAAAAATGCTACCAATTGAAAATGGCTCTGAGTTGTCAAAAACCAAGATAGGGCATTGTAGAAAAGCCTCACACAACCCCACGGGTTCAAACGGATTGACCATATGTGTCATGGAATGAAAGAAACAATCCGTCAAATTTTGACAAGTTTTTGGACTCATGGCACTTGAGAGATCGCCCCGGTACGGTATGACTCTCGATATTCCGACGCTTTGGGATACATGATAGGGGCATGCCTAGCATAAACCTGCCCACCCAGATGCACTCGCGATGTTGGTTTGTGCACATGACGAACAAAATTTGACCATTGTGAGCGTGAGGGTGCTCTCGCACCAAACACATATTGTTGTTTATATTCATATTGTTGATTACATATGCAAATATTCATTTAAATTTATAAAAGGGAAACCACCAAATATAGTGAATACACAATAATGAACTAAATACAAGGAGTTTTATAGGGTTAAGTCAACATTTTAGAAATTTTATCAAATCATATTCCACGATTGCAATGTTTGATATAATATATTTTCGTTGCTTATATTCATATTGTTGATTACATAGTCAAATGATCAATTAAATTTATAAAAGGATAACCACAAAATACAATGAATACAAAATAATGAACTCAGTACACATTTATTGGATCGAATATCGATATTTACATATATAAAAAAAGGCATGTCTGCCAAGTCAATACAAGTATTACAAAAATGTGGCATATGCCATGTCCAAATCGATATACAATAAAAATGTAAAATATATCTACATGTTTTGGTCATTCTATGACCAAAACTAACACTATATGATCCTAAACTTGTGGTGGATCATCAAAATCAAGCCTCTTCGATGCAGTACATAGCTTTATAGATGGCTGCAAAACCACAATTCAAAACCCAAGTTAGAATTGTTTTGTAGAAAATAGTTCACAATTAACAACATAACTATGCATTTAACTATAATTCCTTTGCAATTGAAATGTAGATTACCTCATCGACTGATCTAGGAACTAATGTCTTCGCTCTCCTCTCCTTGTCACTCTTAGGAGTTTCCTTGAAGACATACTTAAATGGATCCACATTATGGCCATACCGTGAAAGGGGTCTATTGTAGATTAAATGTACAATTAATACAATGTACTAACATAAATATATCAAAACACTTAAAAGCTATAATATAGAGAATATTGACGTACCTGTGCCTGAGATGCTTCTCTAATGGATTGAGGATGGCTCATCATCGATGGAGAAACTGTCGCTATTACCTATACAAAAAATGTTCAAAGATTAAATACAATTAATATAATGATAAGTATTGTAGGTTAAAAACAATGAATTTTACATATCAAACAAAAGTGTACTGGATCCTGAGATGCTTCTCTAGTGCACGGAGGAGGTTTCACCATTGATGAAATAGGTATGGATATTTCCTATATGAAAAAAATTATAAGATTATAATATATCACAAGTTCACATGTATGCGTGCATATAATCAGGAAATCAATAAAATAAATTAGAGATACATACCTCTGCCCTCTCTTGATCCATGGGTGAATCAGGTGCATTCAACAAATCGACATAGCTCAATGGATGTTGTACATGTAAAATAGACAAAAAACACTAATCAATCTAAAAACCCCAACTAATACTTGATTTCAATATTTTCAAACAATTGTAAAACTAAAAATGTGTTCAATTACCTTCTTCCCATGTTTTGGCGTCTTCGAGGAATTCTTTTTCTTAGGATGAGCCCTAGATGCGGAGGGGGTACCCTAAAAAAACAAAATTAACATGAGATATTAATACAGATAATAAATTAAACATAATTTTAAAAATCCAAAATGAAATGACTTGCATATTCCATCAAAACAATACATAAAAATGGTTGTACAAAATATGATACCGTATAGCCTTGTCGGCCAAAATCAATCACTAAGAGCGTGATGTCATCAATCTGGGACATTTGGTCCCCTGTCAACACCTGCAAACCAAAAATTGGACTAAGCATTAAAGATAGTTAGTATATCTTGTATTTTTTTGAATTTATAGTGTACTATTCTATTTTAACATGTTACAAAATTTATACCTTAGGCATCGAAGTTGCAGCTATAGTAACTGGGGTGGAGTATGGGATACCATTGCTGCATCCTGAAATGCATACTATTTGTCTCAATTTAAATTGATGTATAAATGAAAATTCATTTATGCAATTACAAATTTAAAGTGACTGATAAATAAAATGATATGAATTCAAATCAACACACCTGTGTCTGTGGCTCATGGGCAAACACCATGTCCATCAACTTATATGTCAGCGCGAAATCTTCAGTCATGTGGGCCTGACATCTACTCCCACAAATCGTGTACAGATGAGATGAGGATCCATTTGTACCAGCTACATCATCTATCCCCGAGCATATCCCTGAGCAACTGATACACATATGCTTGATGGGCTTTCTGTCGCCACCTAATGGCTCATCATCCAATACAATAGGGTGTGCTAATGACGTCCCATGGTGGATGATGGAACCAATCAATGTTGTGGCCGCTTGAAGAGTTTGTAGCTCCATCGACTCTTTCAGCTCTACTAGGACAACCTGATGCACCTTGGGTTTGGGTGCTAGGGGGCGGCGACTCTCCGCGGGTAATCGCCTACGGGCTCTAGGTCTATCTTGGGCAGAACCACCACCTCTACCATGGAACTCTCTCATGTCAAAATACTTTGGGCGCACATTGAGCACAAACTCACAATATACTTTTCTCAAAAAATATAATGGCACCTCATAATTATTACAAGGTGGATCATCAAAGACCATCCACCACCACTGCCAAAAAAGATTCTTCATCTGCACATTGGTACACCAATGTATGGGAAACTTCTTTGCATTAAGAGGTAATGACTGACTAGTTTTGGGATCAACGAAAATGGCACATATTTGTTGTTTACTAATATTTTTGTTTTTACTCCCTCGTATGATAGCCCATCGGCATAGAATTGACGACACCTATCCCTAAAGCTTCCCCATTTGGTAATTTGTGTGGAAACAACTATGGCACCACTAGCTAATGTTTCTAGGCTAGTGACGAGGGATTGATGATGCTCAAGTTTGGATGTTTTCAATTTAACAACCAGTCTATTGATTTAGACGTATTTTGTCCTAACTGATTAATTAATTGCTCCTATGTTTCAGGTGTGCGGTCAAAAGGAGGAATTGGGGGTGTATCTTGTGGGTTTTCAGGAGGTGCATTTGGTTGTTCTTATTGTGGATTAGAAGAATCTGGTTTTTGAAACAAAAAATGAAAAAACCTAATCAAAATTAATGAAATTAAATTCAACATGTAAAACAAATTGTGGTGAACTCACAAAGTTGGTTCCCTCTTTTTGGTACATCTTGATTTTTGCTGAAATCATAGATTTTTTAGAAAATATAGATTTTTTAGAAAATATAATGATTTCATCTTTAAGAGGTCCCATTAGAAGTAATTAATTAAAGAGATTTAGATCAAAGGCTCTTAAATCAAAATTTCTTGGATATAACCTCTCTACTTCTAAATCATACATGCAATGGAGTCTCCTTTGCATCTATCAAATACTGATAAAAAACTAATTTTACATTAGTTTTTGGGGGGTCAAATGAATTCATTTGGAAGTTTAAAAAAAAAAGTATTTAGTCCTTAATATAAGCTTTCCAAATAGTATAATTTATAATATATTTTTATTTTATTTATTATGAATGTAGGTTTTTCACCGAACATGAACTTCTTTGTTCAATGCATTGGGAAAAATAGTAAACTAATTCAAAAAAATTCTGAAAAATATCTATGCACTAGGTATTGATGTCTTCTTTCTAACAAAAAAAATAAAATTGAATTTTGATATATAGAGAACAAGTTATGTATTCAAATGTACACCTATATCTAAATTATAATTAGTTGGACTTCAAAACTTAATAAAATGAAAAATATTTAAATTATCACTATCAAACCAATTGCATGCCCTGTGTATTGATGTTACAAACCAAAATTCAAAAGAATTAAGTTTTATCATTTATAGAAAAAAAGTTATACGTTTCAGGATGCACATCACTCTTAAAAAATGTTGTTTGCTGTAAAAGACTACTTTTTGAGGGAGATGGAAAAATCAATAAAATATTATTCAAAAAAAAATGAAAAAAATATTTTTAGAATCTACAAACAAGATATAACAAATCACTAGTTTACATCATCTCCAAATTATTAACGGTTTAAAAATTATAGGTGTTGGAAAGTGAAGTTTTTTTTCAAAATGTTCATCTAAGTGTCAAAGTTGGTCAAAAAGTGGGAACCAGTATTGTGAGTTCACCCATTGAACAAACGGGAAAGAAAGACAAAAATAAACAAAAACTAACATTGACCCATAGTGTCTAGAGGAGAAACCTAGCACCCCATTCGCAGTTTAGGAGAGAAAATGAAGAAAAAACAAACTAAAAACGCGCTATTCACGGGAAAATAAGACCCATTTTTTTTTAAAAAACTTTTTTTGACAGGCACCACGTACGCAGTTCTTTTGGGATTATTAGCTCGTATGCGCTCATTTTCCTATAAGTAGCACGTACATGCTCATTTTCCTAGAGGTAGCGCATACGCGCTACCTTCTCTAGGCTCGGGAACAACAAACCTAAGCGCGTACGCGATCATTTCAAATTTTAGAACCGTGTACACGCTACTTGTTTTTCCATGTTTTTTTTGGGTGGTGTCCACTTTTCTGTCACCATCTTTGTGCACATACGCTAAGGTTCAATATCACAAGATTGGAGTACTTGACAAAGTGGATATAGGTAGAACCAACAAAGGATTGCACAACAAAAACTACTGCAAGGTTCTTATTTGAGAATATTACTAGAAGGTATGGACATACTTTGATGAGAGTAAGTGATCAAGGAAAATATTTTGTGAATAAGATGATAAAAGAGCTACTTCATAACTTCATGATAGAACACAATAAGAGTTCCCCCTATCTTCCACAAGCTAGTGGAGGAAGTGAAGCATTGAAAAATATATTTGGAAAGACATTAACCAAAATGTGCAATGGGAACAAAATAGACCAAGATGTCAAAGTGTTTGTGGTACTCTGGGCATATTGTACTTCATACAAAAGGACCAAAAAGTTTACTCTATTTCAATTAGTTTAGGGCATTGATGCTATAGTACCAATGAACTTAATAATCCCAAACATACACACCACACTCACTTTGTGTTTGGAGGATGATCAATATTTAACACACTAGATATAAGATGTGGACAAAGTAGGCGAGTCTAGTAAAAATATAGAGTATAATTACTAGCTTGACCAACAAAGACAGAAAGCATGGCATGATAGTAACTTGACGCTAAAAACATTTAGAATACGGGACTTGGTGTTATGATAGTAAGCTCAAGAAATAGGATTTTCTCCTTTTCTCCATTTGTGTGAAATTGCATTGTATTTGTACATGGGTACCTAACATGGCCTAGTAGTTGAGACCCATCATTTCATCATTGCATCTTTGCAACTTAAACTAATTTCACTATTAGGTACTCTTTACACCTTATCATTTAAGTTTACTTAGGGTTCGCATATGAATATTTCTAGAAATCTCTAGGTGACATGTGATTTTATATTATCATATCGCTTTATGTCACATATCATGAGATTAAGACACTTGTCATAATATTATGATATCCTTTGTCTCATCTTGGCCTATATAACCATATTATTCCCTTTGCAATCTCCTTCAATTCTATTTGCATTTATAGTTTTTCATTCATTAATAGGAATACAATTTATTCTTTTCATATTGATCTTTGCATTTCATTATGCTTTCCATCAGGCCTCTAGATCGTGGGTGGCTTTTTCCATGACCAAATCTTATAGAACCTCGCTTTTATGTTACAAGGACACCAAACTGTGAGTTATAAGGACTTTATAGTCAAAACAAGGTTAATTTTGAAGTATACAAGTCCCATGGTAATTTGATCAATATAGCACCTTGCAAAATTAATATCATGTGAGAAAACTAAATTGAAATTGCTTAAACTATTTCAAAACACACATTTAGTAGTCTCTAGATAGGACCTCCCAAGTAGGCGACAAGGCCACCCAAGTAGGTGATAGGGCTACCTAACCACAAACAAAGACACCTAACTTTAACTTGCACAAGACAAAGATCAAGAAAAAACAATTGATTAATGATCAAAGAAATGTGTGTTCCATTCACCATTTTAGAATGTGTGCATGTGATTTTGAGCTTAAATAGAGTAAAGTACAGAAATATTAACCTACTCTTCTCAAAACACTAACAACACTCAATTCAACATAGGGGCTAGCAAACATAAATAAAAAAATAAGATATTTTACTAAAACCAACCCTTGTTACACCAAGAAATAATGGTTGTGCTTATGGATGGTTGTATGTGAGTGCTCATATGTTTAAATGTCTTGGGTCGAGACCAATTTATATATTTTTGGCTCTAGGAATGAATGGCTAGGATTAAAACGATGGAATCAATGGATCATATTGGTTGAGAGACATGGGGAGATAAGAGGAGGAAAAGTGTTCTCTTGTGGTTAGAGGATATGGAGGGATAGAGATTAAGGGGGGAAAAAATGGTGGAGATTATCCTCGGGGAAAGTGGATGGACAAGAAGGAAAGGGTACTTGGGAGAACCTAAAAGGGATGGGCAAGTGCCTTGACCCATGTGAGATGGTGCGAATACCAATTTGTACAGAGGCCCATGTCTTATCTACAAAATATCCATACCTTTGTACACATGTCGAGATGTGCATGATTTGAGTAGGGTTTGGCTAGGATTAGGTTGTACAAGCGGGTGAATAGGGGATTAAGTAGATTAGCCTACTTAATGGAATGTGGAGAATATAGTAAGCTAAATAAATAAAATATTTATTTAATTTTTAGGATGAGGATGGGAGTATTTAGATAAATAAATAATTAGATTTATTTACCTAAGGTAAACTATAGGAGGAATATGATTAAATGGTTTAGGATAGAAATAGGTGTAGGTGAATAGTGATGAATATAAAATTCATTAATTAAATAATAAAAGGATAAAAATGTGATAATTAATTGAATAGTTAAGAGTTATATTTGATCAATTATAGAGAAAATAGTCTTGTAGGGACAATGTGTCAATTTCAGGTGTCTACACTATCAAACAAATTCTGAAGTGGACACATTAGTGGATGGGTATAAGACATGAATGGTTGCAAAGGGCTTTTCCTAGGTGCACAACATTAATTACTTTGAAATCTTTGCACTTATTATAAAGATGAATTGCATTTTACTTACATTTTTTTATTATTGCAACAAATCAATGTGAGATTCATTAGATGGATGTGAAGAGTTCTTTTCTTCATGAAGACCTTAAGGAGGAAATATACATGGAATGGCCATAGATTTGTTTGTAACATTATTCATTGGTTAATAGAATTTGAAAATATCTTTATGGCCTAAAATAGACAATGTAGGCTTGGTATTGCAAGATGGAATATTTCCTACTCACATTTGAATTTTATCATTTCCATTCATATCCAAGTGTTTATGTTCTATAGTATGATGATTCTCTTTTTTTATAGTTCTCTATGTTGATGACCTATTGATCACGAGGAGTTCTTCACCTATTATGAGAATAAAAATTACACTTCATGATAAGTTTTGGATAACTAACTTGGGCTTGTTGCATTACTTTCTCTCAAGGTTGAGATATCTTAGTTTTCTTCTAGGATCACCATTGGGTAGTCCATGGATGCTCTTGATTTTCTCTCATAGTTTCACATGGCTAATTGTAAGACCAATCCAGCTCTCTTTCCTTCTTGAGTCAAACTTGAGGCTTAGCGGTCTCCATCTTTGATTGATGGTACTTTGTATTGATATATTGTTGGGAGCCTAATTTATTTGACTCACACGAGGTCCAATATTTCATATGCTTTGGATATGGTCTCTTAATTTATCTAGTAGACCTATGAGTTGCACTAGAAGGTAGCCAAACATATTCTCCATAATATTTAGGGTACTTATAATTTTAAGGTTCACTACACATGCATTGACATTGACTTGGTTGGGGATATATATCTAGATTAGGTAGGTGATTCATAGGATCACAATTCCACTTTAGATTGCGAATTCTCCCTTGGTTCTAGTCTTATTTGTTGGTCAAGCAAGAAATGATTTTTTATTGCTCTATCCTCTACAAAGGTTGAGTATTAAAGTATTGTTATTTTCACCACTAAGGCCATTTGATTCAACATATACTCTAACTTAGTTTGGTATCTAGTTTAGAAGGCCATCAATCATATTTAATGAGAACCAAAGTGCTAGATCTAGAGATATCACAAAAATTGGTCCATCATTAGTAGACCAAGCACATAGAGATTCATATGCACTACATTTAGAAGTTTATTTATGGATAGGTCATTGATCTTTAATATTGCTTGACTTCTAAGATGATTGTTGATATTTGCAATAAACCTTTTACACAAATCAAACTATAGCTTCATCTACAAGATTTTTTGGGGTCATGTAAGGCTTAATCTTTTAGAGGGCTACTCTCTCTCTCTCTCTCTCTCTCTCTCTCTCTCTCTCACACACACACACACACACACACACACACACACACACACATTTGGGGGAACTTTTTCCTATTGGTTTTTCTCATTTCCTCATTTATGAGGGGTCTTTCTATTCATGGGTACCTCATCAAGCTTAGATGTTGGGGCATGTTTCTTTTTTCTCTTAATTTGCACTTATGGGGGTGGTGGAATATCGATGTTTTATCCCAAATGTGGTATTGCACCTAGTTAGTAAGTTTACTTAAGATTAAATAAATATTAAATTATCCTCTACTAGGTAGGTAATATTGACATGTGTACACATTGACTTGAGGTACGTAAGTGCCATCAATACCTCATCAACCTTGATTGGTGGTAGTTAAGTGCCACTTCTATCTTAGTGAGATTGAGCTAACATAGCTCTTGATTGAGAGTGATTGGAAGTTCATTCATACCTCTTGGACTAGTCACTTCCTAAGTCATGCATGCAAGAGACATATCTATATGTACCCTCCTCTAGCTCATATATTCATTTCATGCTATTGTGAGCCCTCTTAATGATATTATGTGTTGTGAGCAGTTGTATTTCTCTCTGACAAAATTAACTCTATCATGTTGTTTTAATTTCATAATTATTTGTATTTACAATTTCATCATTTCCATTCTTTACACTAGTTTTTGGATTATCATCTATATTGTAGAGTTTAACTTGTTCCACTATTAATTGCTCCTTTAATGCTACTAGGATGAAAGAGGACCTATGAGAGATGAGAGACCTAAAATGATTGCCAATGAATACCTTTGAATACTAGCACATGACATCAAATTTCACAAAACATGTCCTTGGTTCATTGTAGGAAAACAAAGGGTGATAATAAGGCACAATTTGAAAGTGAATTTGAAAAGGTAGGGGGTGAATTTTGTGACTATCGAGTTGACTTCACAATCCTTAAAATGAATTGGGTAGACAAAATGGTCAAATCTAAGTGATTAGTGGTTACAATGGGTTAGGTGTATGGATAAATATAATAAATGTAAGATTATTATAAAATGTATTAAATGTGTATTTAAAAATAAGAGAAACTAAATATAAGAAAATGTGTATTAAAATTTAAAAAAGACTAGAAAAATGAAACCAACATTATATAAGATTACATTTTTTCATATACATATATGAAAGCATTTCTACAATTTATAAACACAA
The DNA here is from genome assembly GCF_030272615.1 of Cryptomeria japonica. Taxonomy (NCBI): domain Eukaryota; kingdom Viridiplantae; phylum Streptophyta; class Pinopsida; order Cupressales; family Cupressaceae; genus Cryptomeria; species Cryptomeria japonica. The sequence goes on from NC_081414.1 coordinate 272,865,479, forward strand.
ACTAAATAAAAAACTATATAAATACACAAATTTCATAAATAGAAAATTACATAAATACACAAACTTCACCATTATTGAAAACGGGAAAACTTTTTTCCCATTGGTCTGTGGAGGCGATTCTAACGGAGAAGTCGTGGGTCAATGTTCAAAATTTATTTTTGTTTTATAATTATTTAAAAAATGGGTCCCATTGAAAATAGAAAGCACCCTTGGTTGATATCTTCAATCGAATATCATTGATTATTTAATGCCCAAATATGTACCCCCGGAGATTTGAACTCGATTTCATACGTGCTTGGCTTGTCCAGTGACTCTTCTCATCGATATCTTTTGTTGCTAATCTCCAGTCAATCGATTTATGGAATTGGCGGGTAACAAAACAATCCAATTTTCTTCCTGGTGGGATACGACATGGAGAGAATATAACCTTGTCGTACCCTACACAGGCGATGAAACAGGAAGTTTTTAGCGATTTGAATTAATTATGTTGAATAGATACCCAGTGTTTAACCTTTGTAGGGGATGGGATTCAGATTATCAAACAGGCTAGTGGACAAGTCTTTGGATCTTTGGTTTGGCCGTCAATAATTTAAGAATTTTAATTGGAATAATGATTTGTGATACGGTATGGTGGTGTCGGGACTTGTATATAATGCTCTGTTTTGACGAATTTGAATCAAATTCAACACAAATCAGTAATCCAGCTGGTTGATCTTGGATTTCAATTGGAAGGGTTTGTTGTGTTGTTCTGTTTTCTTTACCCCCCGCAATGAATTCCCTTGCAAATGGAAGTTTCAGTTGCAGAGCTATTTCTGAGCTCAATGGCAGCTTTGGGAGCACACAGAGGTACAGTATTAAACTTTCATCTTTCGTTGGAGGGGGGAGAAGGGTATGCAGTAAAAAAGCAGGTGGTTCACGTAGGGGCAAAATTGTTGCTTGCTCTGCTGAAGGAACTGTTACTACAATTGCTACTGGTAAGTATGCTTTTCATTTGGTTGCTACTGGTTATATTCAAGAATTCATCTTACAAATTTGAATTCCAAATAAAACTAGGCATATAGAATGCCTATTTGGTCTTTCAATCTGAGTCTGAAACTGATGTTTCGATTTTAGGGGTTCCAGATTCTTCTATATTATCGAAACGAGAATTCCCTCCAGCGTTTTGGAAGGAAGAAATGATCAGTTCTCTGATATCCACTTATGATGAGCTGGTATAAGTTGTGTTTAGTTGTTGGGGATGTTTGTTGAATGTATGGCTATGGGGTAGAAACTGATATGTTGTGTTTCTGAATTCAGAGTGCACCTGAGAAAGAGCAGCGGATGCAGACCCTGATTGCGGAGATAAAGGACATGTTTAAATCAATGGGGGACGGTGAAACGAATCCTTCTGCCTATGATACTGCCTGGGTCGCAAGGATTCCTTCTGTGGATGGCTCTGACCGCCCTCAGTTTCCTCAGACGCTTCAATGGATTCTGAAAAACCAGTTGAGCGATGGTTCTTGGGGCGAAGAATTGTGCTTCTTGACATATGACCGTGCTCTGGCTACTCTTGCCTGTGTTATTACGCTCACTCTGTGGAATACTGGGGAAGAGCAAGTGAAGAAAGGTTTGGAACTTTAAGAACTGAGAGTTTTATAAAAATTGGTTGTTGGGATTTTGCAGATTGATTTATATCTGGAAAATGCAGGTGTTGAATTTATAACGAACCATGCTGAGAGAATGGAGGGGGAAGCAGACAATCACCGGCCTAGTGGATTTGAGATCGTTTTCATTTCAATGCTCAATGAAGCTCAGACTTTAGGATTGGATCTCCCTTATGATCTGCCTTTCTTTAAGCAGATCAATGAGATGCGCGAGACTAAGCTTAAAAAGTGAGTGAGTCCATCATTTTTTCTCATTTCTTTTCTCCTCCAATTGGGTCAAGCGGTCTCTGATATATATTGGTGGGTGTTTTAGGATTCCGTTGAATGTTGTCCATGCCATTCCAACAACAATACTCTACTCCTTAGAGGGGTTGCAGGAAATAGTAGATTGGGATAAAATGATGAAACTTCAGTCCAAGGATGGATCCTTCCTCAGCTCCCCTGCATCTACAGCTGCTGTGTTCATGCGCACAGGAGACCAAAAATCTTTGGACTTTTTGACCTTTGTTCTCAACAAGTTTCATGATCACGGTACCAACCAATCATTAAATGCTTCACTCAGAATTGTTTTGTCTTTTGATTTCCAGATATGGTATAATACTAGTGGTCTGTATGCTTTAAGATCTGGGAAAGAAAGATTGGATCCATGGAGATTGATTGTGTTAATGCAAATGAACAAAATGCAGTTCCTTGCCACTATCCGCTGGATCTGTTCGAACGTCTGTGGGCTGTGGACACTGTTGAACGCTTGGGGATCGATCGCCATTTCAAAAACGAAATCAAAGAAACACTCGATTATGTCTACATGTATGTATGGATTTCGAATTTGATTGTAGCTCTGTTTCGATGCTATTGAAACCAAATTTCATCAACTGAAGGATCTCGACTGGTTCAAATGAAATTGAAATTCTTATCATCAATGTGCATAAAAATCCACAAAGGACAATAGGATTTTGGATAAACCCTAACACAATAAGTCAAGATCAAATTAATTGTAAGAGAAATCTGTAATCTGATGGAATTATATTCACAGGTATTGGGATGAAAGGGGCATTGGATGGGCCAGAGACAACGCTGTGGGTGACATTGATGACACAGCTATGGGCCTTCGAATCCTTAGACTCCATGGATACAATGTATCTTCAGGTAATACCATAGCAGTTGATTTTGATTTGGGTATGGGCTGTTTAAGCTCTTTTACAAGAAACGGATCAGTACTTGATTGAATCATTTTATCTCCTCTCATACTGCATTCGCTCCCCTGTTCTTTGACAGATGCCCTGAAGACATTCAGAGATGGAAATGGAGAGTTCTTTTGCTTCATGGGCCAAACTCAGAGGGGAGTTACAGATATGCTTAACGTGCATCGCTGCTCCCAAGTTGCATTACCTGGAGAAGAGATTATGGAAGAAGCGAAGCTCTGTACACAGAGATATTTGACAAATGCTCTGGAAAGTGTGGGAGCTTTCGACAAGTGGGCTCTCAAAAAGGACCTTCAGGGAGAGGTACATTGCCCACACGCTTATCCTGAATAATTTGTTTAGTCTGAGCAAATAATTAATCAGTTCAGTGTTTCCTTTTTGTAATTCGCAGGTGGAATATGTGCTCAAGTATCCATGGCACAGAAGTATGCCAAGGCTGGAGGCAAGAAGCTACATAGAGCAATATGGGGCAAATGATGTCTGGCTTGGAAAGTCTATGTACTTGTAAGGATAAAGATTTATCATATTATTACACCTTCAACGTTCATACCTTCAACATTCATGGGTTTACGATCATTATTATTTCTGAATTCAATTGTGTTAGAAATCTTTACAAATTTTGAATCACATTTTTGATGATCGAATTCAATTGTACAAGAATTTCTGAAAAATTTTAAATCGCACTTTTGATTATGAAATTCAATCATATTAAAATCTTTACGCACTTTTGATTATGAAATTCAATTATATTAAAATCTTTACGAACATTTTGAACCACACTTCTTATAATGAAATTTCAAAGTTCCATCATACAAAATACATTTCTAAATTTTCAACACAATTGAATCCAGAAATAAACAGATTCATTGTTTTACTTTTTCTCAGTGCTAGATTATTTATATTGCAAATTGCTTATCAGGATGCCATGCGTCAGCAATGCCAAGTATCTAGAGCTGGCAAGACTTGACTTTAACAGTGTACAGAGTATACAGCAAAAGGAAATCCAAGAGCTCCAAAGGTAAGCAGATTCATACCTGTTGATTTTTGTATTCATACTGAATATTTTGCACAAAAAACAAAAAGCGGACTAATTTATTTATTTACTTATTATAATGTGTTGTGTCGATGTGGAAAGGTGGTGGATAGTGTCTGGTTTGGCAAAGCTAGGTTTTACTCCCGACCGGCTAGTTGAAACATATTTTGCGGTGGCGGCGAGCATGTTTGAGCCAGAATTCGCTATGTGCAGAGCAGTTTACACAAAAGCTTCCATCTTTATTGTTATTTTGAACTACTTTTATGAAGCGTACGCCACATCAGGACATGACGTCACACTATTTTCTGAAGCAATTACCAGGTATGGTCAAAACTTCTCATATTTTTTAAATTAAAATCTTAATACAGTTATTGAATTGTGTTTCTGGATTCAATAGTGTAGAATTTATTTGTATCACATTCCATGATCCATCATTAGGACGAGTTATTGAGTTGTGCTTCTCGATTCAACTGCATCGGCATCAACATTTCAGATCACACTCTATGATCCATCATTAGGATGAGAGAGCTGTAAAAAGAAAATGATCATCTTGACTATGGATCAAGGAGATACAGTTGAATCTAGAAGCACAATATAACAATTGTTAGAGATTATAGAAATCTTATGTCTCTGACTTAATACAGTTGTTAAAATTTCATTAAGAAAACAAAATTAAAACTATAAAAATAATATATGTAAGTAAATTGGAGACTATTTTTAAGAAAATATATAATACATAATTTTCTAGGCATTATGTTATATATATTAATCAATATTTCATTTTTTTTAATGGTTTTTATATTTTAATATTTTTTAATAAATCTATTGTAATTGATGTGGGTTCTAGGTGGGATCTCTCTCTAGTGGATAAAATGCCTCAAGAAATGAAAACTTGTTTCTTGAGTTTTTATGATACAATGAATGAAATTGCACAAGAGGGAAGCAGGAGACAAGGACGTGATGTATTGCCTTATATTAGAAATTTGGTATATATCATAATATTTATTTTTCAATCTCATTCATTTTGTGAGGTTTCATTTTTCATATTCTATATGATTTTGGTTAGCAAGAGGAGCTTTTGATTGTAGAGAAATATAATTAATTATGTACTTATGTTGTAGATGGAGGTTCAAGTAGCATCCCATGATAGTGAAGCAAAATGGGTGCAAGATAAATATACACCTTCATTGGATGAGTACATAAACAATGCTAAAATCTCCATGGGATTAGGCACAATAGTTCTAACCTCTGTGCTTTTTACGGGAGAGCTTCTTTCTAGTAATGTCCTTTCAAAAATTGGGCATGGATCCAAATTTCTTCATCTCATTTCTCTTACAGGACGCCTAATCTATGATAGCAAAACTTATGAGGTATGATATTATGAAAAAAAAAATTGTTTCCTAATATGTATACATATACATCTATAGAGAGTTCATTCATCTAATTAATCAAGAAGGATTGCCTCTTCTAACCATATCTTTATACTTGTGTAATAATTCAGGAGAACAAAATCCGAGGTAAAGTTTCTGCAATACAATGTTGCATAAAAGATCATCCAGAAATCTCAGAAGAACAAGCCTTGAACCATATTTACACTCTCATGCAAAATGCCTTATTGGAATTAAATTGGGAATTGGTCACCAACAATGATGTCCCAGAGAGTTGTAGAAAGTTGGTTTTTAACACAGCGAGAGCAATGCAACTATTTTTCATGGAGAAGGATGGTTTTACATTATCTCACCTTGAAATGCAAGAGCATATCAAAAAGTGCCTTTTCCAACCAGTTTTATAGATGGAGGAAACTACACTACATATATATGCTTTGACTACTAAAGTGTCTTCTACTCAAAATATGGATGATTCAGGATTTTGTCAAATGAATTTCTCTTTCCTCTTGTAGATTGACCTTTATCAGGTCTTATAATAAAAGTGGATTTAGAGTTTGGGTTTCCCAAAAATATAATGATTATGATAAAAGGAGACATTTTCATTTATCATAATTAATAGTGTCAAATTGACATTTATTAAATTAATATTATATCAAAGACCAATTAATGGTTAGGGTTGGCATTGCATTTGCTTTGAATTATAATATGTAAAGCTAGGAAGTGTACTATTAAATATTAATTGATCATTAATGATAATTTTGAATTGTTTTATAATAAATTATAGAAAGAAGTGACACGTGTACACTTATTCTAATTATATAAAAAAAATACAATTGAAAACGATTATATATATGAGAGATCTAGTTTATTAGATCATTAACTGTAATGAATACTCTTAAAAAGCAATGCATAACCATATATCATTTTAAAAAGTGTACAATTGCTATTTGATTAAATCAATATAATGTCAAGATTTATATAATAGGTAGTCATTGATTAAATTATCATAATATCAAGGTTTGTCTAATAGGAAGTCCTTGCCTTATACATTGGGGTTGCACATACTTTGTATTAAAATTCAATATAAAAATTAAGTAATACCCGTCAAGCTAATATCAGTCACTATTATGAATGGAAATACACAAGTGATTAAGTACGTGCATTACAAGTATAAATGTCACTTCCCCATAAACAAAATTCTTGTAATTATTTCAATTCCATTAACTAAGAAAATATAAAATAGTTAAATTTACAAAAAAAAGTCAAAAATAAAATAAAATGTTAGAGAATGATCAAACATATAACGTATATAATCCATATTTAAAAATAATAATAATATATTCATTTATCATTTTTAAGATAATGCACACTTTTTATTGATTTAATTAATATGGTATTTGTAGACACATATAAAATGTTTGAAATAGGGTTCACAAGTTTATGCATGCAAACTAGAAATTAAACAGGTACTTCCAAGAATTACATTTAAGGAGAAGGATGAATCCAATTGATCCAATCCCAATTCTATGATGAAGAGGGCTAAATGCAAACTGGATTCTATTTTACTTGATTGAGTTGAAAATGAGCTAAGGAAATGATGTGAACTAAATGCAAGATCTAAAATTAAGTATGTGAAATTGATAATAATCAACACGCACTGACAGTTTAAGATCAAATATGAAGACATAAAGTATAGATCTAGAAATAGGAAGTAGAGAGGAACCTATGTGTAAAATTTGGACTCTAAAATGTGGGACAATGGTACTTGGGCGTCCTTGTCCAAGAGTGTCAAATGCAGAAAACATATATATTTTTGAGATTAGGATGTCGTTCTAAGAGTTTCCCTAAAGTTTCGTTGGAAAAGTGACAGACAATGGTGCTTGGGTGACCTTTTCCTTCCTTTTTCACCTCTATAAAAGCTAGTTTTGTGTGTCTTTGTATTCTCTTTCTAAATCTATACTTGTTGTCTCCTGAATCTATCACTTGCACACAAAAAAGGGAAAATTGTTGGTTTCATAGGGGGTTGCCTAGGTCAAAACCCAGGTTTGGAATTATCCCTATAATTTTTTCAAATTGAAATAGAAAGTGTGCCTTGAAAGAACAAAGGGTAGATCTAAAATTGAAAATTTGAATTGGAATGTTATATCTTCATGCATCTTTCTTTGAATTTTTCATGAAAATGTTGATGTTGTCATGTAGAAATGCATAGATGTCCTCAATGAACTTGACCATAGATGCCATCTTGAGTGCTTGAAATCCAAATACTTGACCTCTCCTCACTACTTTGAAGATGTTTGATCACTTGGTCACTTTAATTTGAATAATTGAATAAAAATTTGTGGATATATGTCTCAAATGAGGGGGTAAGGCTTTCTTTTATACCTCACCTCATGAAATGTGTTTGAAATTACAAAGCAAGCCAATTACAAGAAAGAAATTATTTCCCATATTTTCCAATCGTTGAAGGGTCTAAAATTGGGTCCTTTGTTGTGGACAAGAATGTTTGGGTGTCATTTGTCTAGCCCATCAGGATTGAACAAAGGAATAGATGACAAGGTGAAAAATAAGGATTGACAGTTTGAAGCTTATATGAGCAGAATTAGGCACAAATAGAACATAGAAGTCTGCAACACTAAAGTGGGGCCTAAGTGAGTATGAAATTGTATGAGGATACAATTTGTGATGCTACATTTAGCCCCCACTTTAGCATGAGTATGAACTTATGCTCATACTCTAGATAAAGTACAGAGTAGTATTGAAAAAATTTCATCAAGATATTAAAGAGACAAGAAACACCAAGCCCCCAAGGACTTGGGATCTTATCAATCTAATATCAAGATAAAAGAGAAACACATGAGAAGAGAGAGAGGAAAATAGACATGACTTATTGGCCTAGTAAGGTTATACTTGCTATGAGTCATGTAGAAAATTGATACAAAAGATTACAAAAAAAAAGGATTATTTCTAAAAAGAATTTACTACAAAATGGTTGTTGTAGCATGCACACCAAACATGTCGTAGTGTGTGATCAAAGTGTACCAACCAAACCTCGTGGTGTGTGCACAAAGTGTAACAAAGAGAGAAGTGTATGTTGTCACATTAAAGTGGTTGAGTGTGCTTTACTGAGAGCAATTGATTTAAGGTAGCACACATTCATCCAAAATAAAAGCACATTGCCACATTGATATGCCCCCAAGCAAGGGAAAATCAAGGGAAATGGAGCAAAAACCACAAAGAGAGAACATAAGGATCCACAAATTGGGGTTAGTATAAACATTTGATAAATCATGCATATCAAGTATGAAATTGTAATGAATTAAACTCATCCACCAAGGGTAGTGGAACTATGAGCACAATGGAAGAAGAGCACATAATATGAACATGTTATCCTCATTTTTAGCGTTAGCAAAAATGAGGGTACCCCACAAAATTTTACTCATTTGTGGTTTTTGCCTACTTTATGGTTCTCTTTTCGATATGTTTTGTGTAGTTGAAAGCGTGTTTTTCCTTGTTTTACCCCTTTTCCCTTAATTATGAAAATTTCATAATTTAGGTGTAATTCGAGGTGAATTCGGGTCTGTAAACCTAATTTACACCAATTTTCACCTTCTAGGTGTAATTCGGGCTTGTAGACCCGATTTACACCTCTTTTGGCTAATTTCACCTTTTACGTGTAAGTCGGGTCTATAGACCCAAATCGCACTTCATAGGTGCAAATCGGGTTCATAAACCCGAATTGCACTTACTTAATACACTTTGAGTTATTTATGGAATTTTTGAAGTGTTGGATTAGGAGTCTGTTTTCCTCTTTTAAAGGATAAATTCTCTCTTTAATCTTCATTTTAATCCCTCTGAGATTGAATTTGTGGCTGGAAGGATAAGGATTCTCAACTTCCATTTTTGAGTATGAATTTTTTCCTTCGATTTAGGGTTTTTGTAACCCTTTTTCGTTTTACTTTTTTTTTATGAATTTATATGTTATCAAATCGTTCTTCATAGCTTTTCACCAGGTCGGATCTTTGATTTGAGTCGAGTTTTATTTTGATTCATTGATTTAATTCATAGTGGTCTCGTGGCGAGGCCATAGGCCCTCCAAGCACCATTGATTGGTTCGTGGTGGGTCTGTGACCTCACCATGACACCAAGTATTATCTGAACACTATATTTTTACCATTATGGAGTTGTGGAGGGCCGACGACTTGTCACACACCACAGTATGGTGTGTGGTGGGTCGCTGAACCGCCACATTATTTTTCTCTTGCATTTTTATAGTGGTGTTTGGCAGGGCCGTAAGCTCGCCATACACCACAAAATGGTGTATGTCGGGTCTACAACCCCACTCGACACCATTTCAAAGTATTTTAAAGTGCTGTGCGGGCTTATAAACATGCCCTGCATTATACGATTTTCATACAATTTTTAAGTGTATGGCAGGTCTATAGACCCGACCAACACTTTGGTGATTTTTCTTTAATATGTATATTTTGAGTTTATGTACCCGAATTACACTTGTTTTTGGGGATTTTTCTAAGTGTAATTAGATTTTTTAAAAATGAATTCTAATTAAGTTTTTCATTCTACACTTATATAAATGGATTTTTTCAAATGTTTTTGTTTGAAATTCATTTATTTTGCACACACGTAAATGGTAATTTTTCATTCCATTTACTTTGGAAATATCAAGTTATCAAAAATTGGTTTTTGGAAAACCTAATTATCTCAAATGTACTATTGTCAGAACTTGCTCAAATTATATGAACAAAACTGAATTGAGCAAGTGTATCATGTTGATACTAATAAATTTATTTTTCTATTAGTATTGTTATCATAATAATGATAGAGGTATCTCCAAACAAAAGAGGGATGAAATTCAATAAGCAAGACCTACATCTAGTTTTTCCTTCTTCTTCAGTTACTTCAAATATTGATCATATTAGAGACACAGAGATAGGTCATGTTGACCTAAAAGGATTTCTCAAAAGAATCAAGAAACCACCTTCATATCGGGATATGGAAGCAGTTATCAATAGTGGTGTGCACTTAGTTGCAACTTTTTCCATGTTAGCATAGGATCCTGAGTTTGTGACATGGCAGTGGCGAAGCATTTTGATCCTGAAAGAAGAAGCGTGAAAGATGAACCTGGAAAGAAATTAATTAGGCTTGATGAAGAGTTCTTTGATTGAGTGTTCAAATGCCCGAGTATTGAGAGATATTCATATATCACTATGCAATCAGCTACAACCTACAAGAATTTTGACAAGTGTAGGTATAATATTGATGACCATTGGCTTAAAACTCCAAGACCAACAATTGCCAGATGGCCTGAAACTCTTCCCAGATACGACTTCATTGAAGAAGTCAATGACTTGATAACTCTTTTGAGTAGATTTAAAGGACTTCCCACTTCTAATACTTTCTACAAGTGGATGTATTAATACATCCATGTGATGAGACAAAATAAGGAGAAGATATTTTGGGGAAAGCAAATCAGTGATGCCATTTGTGAGCAGCTTGCCAAGGTTCCCACTAATCTTAAGTTTTATATGACTTCTTACTTAGTGTACGTTGCGACTTTAATGAGACACTTTAGACTGACTTAACTACTACTAGTGATAGAAGGCAAGTTGAGGTACATGAAAACTATACCTAGTTGGTCTTAAAAGAAAGTTATAGTCATTTTCAAAGAGTCAATGATGCCTTCTTTGGTTATTATATGGTCATGATGGATAAAAATCTATATAATGAGAGGGTGTCTGATCATGCATGGGAAATTGTTAATCAATATGGTTGCATGTTTCTTCAATTTCCAACTTTTACTTATATTAGGGTTGGATCTTTCAATGGTGAGCCCTTCATGCTCCCTAGATATCCTTCCGACAAGATTGTGCTAATGGAGCTTTCTCATCAGATGAATGCAGTACATGAGTCCCAATTTGGTTCTCTCAAGACAAGTTTGAAATTCTCTATCTCTATTGAGAGATATTCTATCAATTCTATTTTCAAGGCCAGAGCCATGGAGGATGAGATGAGAAGAGTCACTATGAGATTCTTCAAAGCTAGGAAGGATTTTGACTATAGGGGTATGAGAAACAAACTAAAGAAGGCCTATGTGCATGTTTATCAGATAGAGGATGTTTGGGTTGATTGTAGATCCGAGCATGATATAAGGAAACCTGATTATTGTTGCTTGACAATTGAGAAAATTGAGAACTTTGGTATTGCTAATGTTCTTGATGATCTGGAAGAGGATGGTGATATCTTGGACCTTTTATATATAAAAAATAGGGTTTCTTCTACTCATTTGCCTCTTATTCAATGGTCGCAAAAGGAGAGTATTTCCATTAGAGAATGTTTTTAGAGTATTCTAAAAAATACTAATATTTGGTTATCTTTTCATGGTGTTCCCCTAAAACCTTTCTCCTCTATTTCTGATGATGACATTGTTGGCCCAATGGGAAAGAGATCTAAGATAAGAACTAAGAAAAAACAGGATGTTACGGTTCCAGAAAAAGCTCCTAAATTGAAATTCACAGTTGGATCCAAGAAAGGTAAATCTGAGAGAGAGCCTTCAAGTTCTAATGTTCAGGAGATATCAAAATTGGATGCAGCAAATGATCAAGAGGAGGGTGGACTTATCGATGAAGAGTTAGTTAATAAACAAGAGGGTGATCAGGAACAACATGAGTTGAATGTAGAAGAGTTGTCACTTGAATAGATGAACCTTTACTCCAGGTATCTTCTCCTTCATCTACATTGCAAGTTCCTGTCTCTACTTCTGATACTGAGCCTCTGATATTTACAAGTGTTGTTTCATCAAGTATTATTCGTATATCTTCCGCAAGTGCTAGTGCAACCCTAGAACACCCCGTGATAATATTGAGAATGTTTTTTCAGATTTTCCCACGTTGTCTGAAGTGTCTACATCTATATAGATTATTTTGATAAGTTCATCAATGAGCTAGCTCCTAGGTCAAATGAATCTTCATTAGAAAATCGCACCAATGTGATCACCATAGCTTCTGTTTTTGTGACTATAACTATTCAGGATTCTATCAATCCTTCCTAGGATGTGGTGGTTGGCGGGGAAGATGATTATACCTTGCCACCTTGGTTGTTTTCTAATGCCCTGAAAAAGAAGCAAGTTGTTTCCCTCGAAGATTTTGATTTTAGTCAACTTGTTCCTGTAAAATCCAAAATTACCAAGAAAGCTAAGACTATTCATTTCCTTTCAATGTGATCATAGATTGATAAATGTTATAACCCACATAAGATAAACTTATTGATGCTTCAATATAATGATAGTAAACCAAACTTGTGACATGTGAGCATTAGGTATAATCTAAACAATGCATAATTAATTTAGTTCAATTCTATTGGTTGTACATAAGAAATTTTTAAAAACATAACTTAAAACTAAAAATAAAATTAATAAAAAATTATTTATTATATTTTTTAAAATGCCTCAACCAAACTTCTTTCCTTAAAAAGATAGGAAAACAATTTTATTTTATTTTAATGCAAACAAATCTTAAAGAGTTTTATCAGACTTTCTATGTTTGAACAACAAAACGAAAAACTTCAAACAACTGGAATGTATCTTATTCAAAGTTTAATTATTAATCTGTAAATCATGACAAAATATATAACATCCAATCCCAATAATTATCCATATCTTCACTAATTGTGGGCTACTTACCCATGCTGAAGAGGAAAGTGCTCAAGATTTATTATTGAAAAAACTTCTCCATCACCCATGTTAGGTTGTTTATCTTCAACTTCATGTACAAGATGTCTCAATTTTATCATCCAATTTCTCTACAATAGTTGCACTTCAAGGCTCTTTATCGTCCAATTTCTCTACAAATTCTCATGGGAATGTTGAGGTTAGTTCTGAACTTGGGATGATTTCTATTACAATTGATTGTGTGTTATAAACACCAAACAATAGGTTTCAAGATTAAATAAAAGTTGATTCTCAAAATCATATAGAAAATAATAGTTCACAAGAGGATTTACCATCTCAATTAAGAATACAAGGACAATTGCAAATAACACAAAATGAAAGGGATCAAGAAATTAATAATAAAAATGTTGAGATTTGTGTGAATAATTTCAAATGATATTTTGACATCATGGACTAGATAAAATTGTTAGACCACTTGTATATGCTATATTTGTCAAGAAAGATATCTTGCAATGAAGGTTGTAAAGGTATTTGAAGGCCCTATTTGCAATTGATGTCGAGAAGAGAAGTATGAACATCAAATTTACACATGAAACAACATGGATCCTTGTTCATAACCATTATAACTTGCAAATTTAATACAAATTGAAGAAATGTTGATAGTAAATGTCAATACAATTCCTCAAGTTACACATGCAATTGGAGGTCAACATACCATGAGTTTTTAATAAAATAGCTTAAATCTTACCATGTCAAATAAAAGTTACCAATTATTATTGGTCGAAAGAAAGATCAACATGGAACAAATTATCCATGATGAAATAGAAAGGAGAAGGGTGAAGAAAAGAAGATGCATGAAGTCCTTGGCAATGGGCTTTGGCCCTACCGCTTCGTTGGTCAAGGCCACCCTCGACTCTGCTCTGGTTTCCTCTGGTTTTGGGACTGGTTTGAGTAAAAAAAATTCTTTTTCTGATAAAGTTCTTAGTCGGTGCCAAGATTGGTAGGACAAGGACCCCCAAGCAGTAAACCATCACTTTGTATTTGTGCTAGGTAGTGGTTTTATGTTTTGGTGGACCCCGTTTATTTCTGTATGGTTTCTTAGTTTAGGTGTTGGTTCTCTGTCTGTCATGTTGGGTTTTTGCTATGTTTAGTAGGAGGTTATTTTTGTTGGTTGTGCATCCCTCATGTGCTCTTGGTGTCAATTTACAATTATGTATCAATACAAGCCTATCTCACTTTTATTAATCAAAACATGGAAAAAATTATAATTTTATAGTCAATAGAGATAGAGTATACAAAACATGTAAAATACAAAATAGAACATTATAAGTTCTATAGAGATGCTCAAATTGATGAAACATGCTGCAATTTAGATGAAAACATTTTTGACCAATTTAACAATGTTCACATGGAGTTTATTTCATATGCAAATGAATATGTATTTGTGGGTCCAATAATGTAGACAGATGAAAGCAACATCATTTAACACATAAGAAATTTTAAAAAACATTACTTGAAATACAAAAAAATTATTTATTATTATTTTTAAATGCCTCAACCAATCTTCATCATTATATGCGTCTTTCAAGAAAAAAAATTAGGAAACTATTTCTACGAAAAACTTCAAACAACTGAAATGTATCTTATTTAAAGTTTAACCATTAATTTGTAAATCATGACAAAAATATATAACATCCTTTGTTTATTCTTAAATTCCCAACAAATATCCATATCTTCACTAATCATGGGCTATTCTTGCTTATTAATATCCATGCTGAAGAGGATAATGCTCAGGATTCATTATTAAATTTTTTTCTCCATTGTCCCCTGTTAAGGTGTTTTATCTTCAAATTTACGTACAAGATATCTCAATTTTATCGTTCAAATTCTCTACAATAGTTGCACTCCAAGGACTTTTATTTTGCTCCAATTGACCACAAATCTCACACCAAAAATGAAGGATCTAAACTGAAACAAAATAAACAATAAACAAACCCCCCCAAAAAAATTAGTTGATGTTGATTGTCATTTGTTTGGGATGCTCGTGCATCATATTTACATCAAATTATTTTTTTGTGTATGTTTTGACAAAAAACATATGATTTTGAGAAGACTAATTTTGTATATCTTGTAAAAAGCCAACTTTTCTCATATGTGTATTAAAAAAAATACATATTTAAAAAATAGAAATGAATGATTGCATTTCATATTTCTACAACATTTCAATATTCTATGTAAGTGCTTCAAAATTTTTGTCCAACTATGATAACCATTGATTTTTAGGAAAAGGACTTCCACTTTTTGACCAAAAAGTTGTTCCAACTTGTTACACTTGCCCCTTGCTTCTATCAATTTGAACTAGGTTGTTGACACTTTGAAAAAAACTTTGATTGTTGAATTATTTGTTTGGTTGCTTTTCTCTATTTCTATTTGTCTAGATAGTCCATGATTGTCTCTTTTTGTTTCATTTTTGTTCTACTTTCATGATTTTTTTAAAAATTATTGTAGGTTTTCTATATCTATGTTGATCTTTTGTTAATTTAAATAAAAAGACTCTACCATATCTTTTTATATAGAATGAAAATCATACATATTTAGCAAAATGTATAGATTGTTAGATACTTGATCAGTCCCAAAGACACTGAGAGTGGGGGGGGTGAATCAGTGTCTAACCGGTTGGTGAAAGATTTGAACTTGTTTGCAACTTTATAACCCAAATTAATATATCGGTAAGCAAATAATAATGCAGGGAAGAGAAACAAAAGTATAACCATCAATGCACACCATAACACATATATTTTTGCCGAGGAAACCCAGTAGGGGAAAAACCTCGGTGGGATTTGTGACCCACAATATTTACTCACTGGCCGATATGAATAAATATTACTTATACAATAGGGGCCTACACATACAGGAATGCCAACAACCTAGAGCTCACTGCTCAACAAAAAGGAGTCACACTAACTACACAATTGGATGGTTAAATCCAATGATAATGTACTGCTCAAAATAGCATCTGCAATGTTAGATTCAGTACTGGTTTAAGCTCTGTCAGGTACCTCTGCCATAAACCTTGCTTCGCTCTACTCTACTCTTATTCGCTCATAAAATAATTACATCATAATGCATATACAGTTATTCGCTCTCATATACCACTTGCATTCATTACCTATATTATATTTCCTTACTTGCATTCATGCTTACAAAATGACCTATAAGATCTCATACATATATGAGTCTTTACAATACATCATGTCGGCTATACAATAATATTACAATACAAAACAATATAATTTCCATGTCGGTTAGGAGTGCCAGTAAGATCTTCTGTCAATGTAGATTGGATGCCGGTGAGAATAGACTTGTGGTGCTTGTCGGTGCCGGTAGATGATGTATGTTACCAGTGTAACTTGTGAACCATGTTACCAGTTGGTTGCCATCAATGATGACATCAACTATTCTCATCTGAGTGTATAATGCCAGCAATCTCCCCCTTTGGTATTGATGGCAACACTCATGAGAAAAATCTAAAAGCTGATATCCAAAAATGAAGTCCAAAACTGATCCAAGAATAAGAATACTCCCCCTGAGCAAATGATCCCTTCTGTACATTTTTCTCCCACACTACTACTCCCCCCTTTGACATCAATGACAAAGGATGTCAAAAAGAATCAAAGAATTCAAAATTCTACCTCATAGCTTATAACCGGTTATTTACAATTTGAAAGATATCCGCTAAAATCAGATTAAGACTCTGCATCAATTTAGTGCTGTCAAAAATAATGGTTTCTGTCTATTGGATCATACCTGTTAGATAATGCATATGTTGCTCTGTTGATCTTTCTCCTTGAATGGTTGCTTTAGACAGCTCAATCCCCTATGTTAGGAGGTTGTCCAATCTAGGACCAAGTTTGTTTTTCATCTCCTGGGCCTTCATTCTTATCCTTGCTTTTTCTTTTTCTAATTTCTCAATATTTTCTTCAAAAATTGCCATTTCTTGATCCAAAACTGAAGTACGTTTCGAAGAACCTATCATGTTATCTGCTATATCATCAATCTCTTTTTGTGTTTTCCTTATCTCCTCATAAATATCCTCTGTTAGGTGGTGAGGCTTGCATGCTTCCTTATACAATTCTTTATATTCCAAAATAGTGGAATTAAGTGCTCGTAATAAAGAATCAATATGCTCTGTACAATCCTTAATAGTCTTATCAAAGAATTCACTTTTCTCCTTATTCACCGTTTCCTTAACAGTCTCTTCATTATTTTTATCTACAGTTAGAATATTTGAAGCATTGAATTTGGACAATGTGTCCAATTTACCTAAAGATCCATCAATATAATCTATCTTACATGTCGGTGCAATCATTTTCAAAATAGGTAAAGTATCATCAATGGCCTTAAATGCTAAGGCGTTCCATTCTGTGATCCTATTTATTGAATCTAAAAGTACATCTGTCACATTATTAGGTTTGTAATCCATGGTGGAAGTGCTAGGTGGAGTGTGAGGTTCTACAGTTGGTTTCATCTCATCTTCGGATTCCTTAGCCACTTCTGCTATCTTGTCTCCATCATTGACCTTTTCTTTATTCATTGTTTCTTCCTTATGCTCACTCTGTTTTTCAACTTTGTTATCATCCTTACCGACTTCCTTGCTAACTGTCAGTTCAACTACACTTTGTTCATGTCCCTTTTCTGCTTCTACTTTTGCTTGTGCTTCTACCGATTTCTCAATGTTAGGCTGAGAGTCAACAATGTTGACTGGTGATTCAGAGATCTCAATATTTGTAGCTTCAACTTTCTTTACCTCTATAGTTTCCTTATCCTTGACAATGTTAATCCCGTGTGTCCACATTCATGGTAAAAAGAATTTATGACTTCCGATTAGTGTCATCTCTTGTCATTTCCTCTGCCTTCTCTTTCAATTGACTATCAGTTTGTGTCGGTTCTTCTACAGTTATTGGAGGGGTGTTTTGTGTTAGTGGAGGAAGGTTATCCTTGACCGTTATATCAGGTACACGACCAATTTTTCCTTTACCTTTGTCTTTCTGATATACCTTAGCAAAAGATTTATCCATTTTCTATCTTTCCTTCTCTTCTTTCTTCTCTCTTTCCACAAAAAATATATCCCACTTATCTATCATTTCATTTGCAATTTCCTTAACTCTGCCTGCCATAAGGCTAACCTGTCGGTGACCACTCACAAAAACTGTTCTATTTGCCTTTGATATTAAATCATCAATTTCCTACTTGGAATTAACAGGATGCACAACAAGTAGAGCTTCTACCTTTAATTTCTTATCCAACTCCATGACAAGTTCATTCTCTTAGCCTCTAACCTTAAGTATAAATCATTTGGCAAATCATCTACAACTTCACTAAGAACTTTCTTGTAGATATCAAGATGTAAAATAATACTTTCTTCTATGGTTTCCTTATCTGAATCCTTGAAAGAATGATAAAGTTTATCCACATTACTAAGGTTACCTTCTTGGGTGATTTCATTGATCAACTCTTCAGGTGTAAGAGTATCTGGTGCCTTAGGTTCCAGTTTCTTCTTTGGAGTCACTTTCTTCTTCTGACCACTGGGCTCTCTTACAGCCTATTGTTTCTTCCTCAGAGTCCTTGACTTCTTGGGAGATGGATCAGATGTCGGTGAAGGTTTTCTTTTCTTCCTATCCACTCTCTTGAATTCGGCTGCCCTGTCACTGTCAGAATCAGATGAAGTAGCCACGGGGAAATGTGAGCTACCGGTTTCTTCTCTGATTGACTTTTTACACCAGCATCAATACCACTTATATTCATTAGTCCTTATGTTACCTCCTTAACCACTTTTGAAGCATCTTTCATTAGCTTTTCTCTTTTCTTTCTTTGTTTCTACATGTCTACATCCTTCTCTATTGTTTCGGCATTACCAAAATTTTCTTAAGAAGGTTCCGATGGAGCATCTAATAGGTTTTCTGCATATGAATCTAAGATGTGAGTATCCACCTCATATCCTATCTTTGTAATCCATACAGTTCTAGGTCTAACTACCTCTATCCAAATTTCATCTCTTTTTACTACAAAGCATACTTGTTTGTCATATTTATCTACGATGCTCTATGGAATCCTTTCCCTCTGTTTCATTTTAATTTGAAAATTCTTGAAGTAATCTTTCACCAATTCATCACTATTAGCTCCCATACCGGTAATTGCCTCCTTTATCTATTTTCCAATAGAAATATCATAGGAAAAATCTTTGTGACCAATACCGAGAATCTCTTTTGAAAATTAAAGCATTAAACGTACTATCAGGCTTCCAAATTTGAACTTTCCTTTCTTATCACCTTTGATCTTATGCAAATTCTCTAACAGTTCATCCTTTAACCGTTCACAAATATCAATCTTTGCATTGTTCAATATCATCTCATGTGCACTATGAATGCATGAACTTGATACATAATTCAACCTATTTGTATGACCAACTTTATATCCAATCACCATGCTAGCAAATTTAACATTTTTATCCTTTATATCATTGACCCTAAGTGACCGGTTGTCAAATGTAGCTTCGGTTAAGCTCATAACCTCTTTGTTAGGGATTTTCTTCTTCTTGTCAGGCCTATTGCCAGTGGAGTCACACTAACTACACAATAGCAGGCCTATTGTCAGGCCTATTGCCAGTGGAGGGTGAACCAGTAGTAGCCTTTCCATAACCTTGACCGGTTTGAGTTCTGCATTGATTAGATAAATGTCCAAATCCACCACACACATAGCATTTCACATTCATTCTACAATTGTCTGAGTTATGACCATTTTTATTGCTTTTGGAACATTGACCGATGGGTAAGTTTGTATTTCGATTATTTCTAAATCTGCACTGATTTGCTCTATGACCAAATTTGTTGCAATTAAAACATTTCCCATTGAATTTATAAACATTAGGTTGCCTTACCGGTTTGCTGTGATCATGATTGTTTGCAGTCTTGGAACTTTCTCCATGTTCAAATCCAAGTCTGATTGTTTCTCCATCAGGTTTCTGACTTTTCAGCATATCATCAAGATTATATGAACTCTTCTTGAATTTGCCTTTGTATTCATTTGCAGTGACCGACTCACTTTCCAAAGTGCTAACTTGTCTCAAAAGTTCCTCTTTGTCATGTTGCATGTGAATCAAACCAATTTTAAGCATATCATTTTCATAACTAAGCCTTAGAGATTCATCTGATCTTTCATTAAGTCTTCTAGCCAAATCTTCTTCATTCCTCTTTCTATCTTCAATATCCTTGCATAGTCTCATGGTTAAATCTTGCATCTCATTCTTCATGTTATTGTTCTCTTGTCTCAATTTATCTACAATATCTCTGAGAGTTTCTTTTCTTCATCATCTTGATTTTGCAATTGCATATGTAATTCTTTTCTCTTATTCTTTGCTATAACTAGGTTATCTTGAAGTGCTTTGATAAATTCCCGAGCAGTTCTGAGTTCATCTTCTAGTTTGATATTCTTCAATTTTTTTGCATCAAAATCTTCAAGAGATCCTTCCAACTGTTGTCTCAAACTTTCCATCGGTACCGATATCAGAATCTACCTCAAGCTATTAGTCTTTTGCAAATAAAGGACTAGGCTCTGATACCAATTGTTAGATAATTGATCAGTCTCAAAGACACTGAGAGTGGGGGTGAATCAGTGTCTAACCGGTTAATGAAAGATTTGAACTTGTTTGCAACTTTATAACCCAAACTAATATAGCAGTAAGCAAATAATAATGCAGTGAAAAGAAACAAAAGTATAACCATCAATGCACACCATAACATAGATATTTTTGGCGAGGAAACCCGGTAGGGGAAAAACCTCGATGGGATTTGTGACCCATAGTATTTACTCACTGGCCAATATGAATAAATATTACTTATACAATAGAGACTTACACATGCAAGAAGGCCAACAGCCTAGAGCTCACTGCTCAATAAAAAGGAGTCACACTGACTACACAATTGGATGGTTAAATCCAATGATAATGTACTGCTCAAAATAGCATCTATAATGCTGGATTCAGTACCGGTTTAAGCTCTGTCAAATACCTTTTCCATAAACCTTGCTTCGCTCTACTTTGCTCTTATTCGCTCATAAAATAATTACATCATAATGCATATACAGTTATTCTCTCTCATATACCGCTTGCATTGATTACCTAAATTATATTTCCTTACTTGCATTCATGCTTACAAAATAACCTATAAGATCTCATACATATATGAGTCTTAACAATACATCATGTCGGCTATACAATAATATTACAATACAAAACAATATAATTTCCATGTCGGCTAGGAGTGTCGGTAAGATCTTTTGTCGGTGTATATTAGATGCCGGTGAGAATACACTTGTAGTGCTTGTTGGTGCCGGTAGCTGATGTCTGTTGCCGGTGTAACTTGTGAACCATGTTACCAGAACTGGTTGCCATCAATGACAACATCAACTATTCTCATCTGAGTGTATAATGCCAACATAGATAATCAAAAGATGAACTTAAAAATAGTAATTGATATATTTATTTTACTTAATGAAAGATAAATGGACTAAGAGTGTTTTTCCACATAAAATAAAACCTATGATCAAATGTTTAATTGTTACACATAAGTTAGTTTATGTGATCAAAAAAATAGAATTTTATAATATATCTTGGATTTAAAAATCATTTATTTTTATACAAGTTAAAATATTAAACTTTTGAGGCCGAGGGTTTCCAGTGGGGCAGGGGGCTTCGACTGGTTATTTCTCTCGGTGGTGTTTGGGAGGGGTGGGGTCTTGGGTGCCGTACCTTTGCATGTGCCCCTTTGAGGGGTGGGCTCATTTTTTTTTATTTTATTTTAGATCCAATGTTGGGTAATGATGGTGAGGCCTCGAAGGCACCTCCCACCATGGATTTTTGTGTAGCGGTGGGCTCAAAGTCACCATCCCTTATTATGAAGACTTTTAACAATAATCTTTTCTCCTCTAAATTGGGGTCTGGGAGTGCCGGTAGCTCTCGCATTATGAAGATTAATGGTTGTTTGGATAGATGCAGTGAGAGGCCAAAGCTGGTTATTCCTCCTGAGATGATAGCTGAAGATGTTGAATACTTTTCAAAACACTCGCTATATTGCAAGTTTTTGGTAATGACGGTTCCTTTGTAGTTTTTGGAAAAATAGGCGCAAAGGACTTGGGCTCCAGAAGGGGAAATGGAGATTATGATGCTGGCAAACAACTACTTCATGGTTACTTTCAACTGTATGGAGGATCACAATAGGATCTTTGAAGGAGGCTCATATTTTTACAACCAGGTGGGGTTATTTATCAAACCTTGGCATGCAGGGTTTAACCCTTCGGAGGAGCTCTTGAATAGGGTTCCAGTGTGGGTTCGTTTACCACGTTTTCCACTTGAATGTTGTCAGGAAGATGTACTATGGATTCTTGCCGCTCTGCTTGGGAAGCCAATGGGATCTTCAACACAAACCCTGGGGAGAAAGGTAATGACCATTGCGTGTATCTGTGTTGAAATTGATCTTAATAAACCTTTGCCAGATGCTATAGATACGTGAACATGCTCTTATTCTTGGGTTCAACAACTAGATTATGAGACTTTACCATTTAGATGTCGTTGGTGTCATGAGTATGGTCATTTACAATGTAAGTGCCCTAGATATAAACCGGTGGTGCGCCAACCTCAGCAGTCGAACCCGAGCCTAGATAGGGCTAATAAAGGGAAAGTTGCTATATCGCTTGAGGTTGAGGGTGTTGATGGTTTTGTCTCAGTTAAGACAAAGAATAGGAATCGAGGACAAAAGAGGCCCTGACAAGAGAGACAGGAGGAGGATACCTTTAACAGATTTGAGGCCTTGGATGACCATAGCCATCAGGAAGTAAATCCAGGGTTAACCCCTTTGGATCAAGGTGCATCAGGGGGGGCTCCGGAAAGAGTAATTGAGGACTCTACCCAAGCCCTGCTAGTGGTTGGAAGCCAGCAGATGGAGATGGATCAGCCAGTAGGGGTCCAGTTGGGACTCATTCCTGGTTTGGAGGTGAATTTGGTTGAGGGGGAGGGTTCTCCGATAGCTTTGAAATTGGAACAGGATGGGGTTAAAAGTAATAAGTCCTCCGCTCACTTGGGTCTGGATCAGAAAGATATTAAGAAAAGTGCTTCAGAGAAGAGCTCTAAGGTTGGCAGAAAGAAGGATTTGGATAAGATCAAATTGATGGGGGAGAATTTGGTTGAGTCAGGGTCAGTAAAGACTTTGGATTCTCACTTTTCCAATCCTCCAAAATGATTGTGCTTTCTTGGAATGTGAGGGGCTTGAACATTGGCCCTAGACAAAAAGTTGTTCGGGATTTGATTAGGAATCAATCACCTGATGTCCTATTCTTGCAAGAAACTAAACTTTCAGTGGAGAGTATGATGGGTGTGGTGTTGATGTTGTGGGGGCGAGGCGAGTGTCAATGTATTGGGGCAGTTGGTTCCTCTGGAGGGGTAGCCTGTCTTTGAAACCCATTAAGGTTTCACCTTGTCTGGTGGGTTTTATTTGGGATTGTCTCTAGTCTTGAGATTGTGGAATTCATCTTGTTTTCTAACATCTATGCCCCTACTGATCTTCAGGGTAAGAAAAACTTATGGTTTCATATTTCTTATATGCGAAGGCTGGCCCCTTTTCATCCTTGGATTATGGCAGGAGACTTCAATGCCATCCTTGAGTTGAGTGAAATGAACAGGGGTGTTATGCAGTTGGAACCTTCTTCTTTCCTTTTTCAGGATAGTATATCTTTGTTGCAGCTTGTTGACATTAAGCCTGGTAATGGTTTGTTCACTTGGAACAATAGCAGGGTGGGAGAGTATTGGATTGTAGAGAGTTTGCATCATTTTTTGGTTTCTAGTTTTTGGATTGATGGGGGGTGGTCCACAAGTTATGAGATTCTTGACTGGAGAGGGTCAGATTAGTGGTCCATCAAGCTGGTTTCTTCTTCGGCTTGAGTAGCTCGCTCGTCTTCTTTCAAATTCCAACTTATGTGGCTTCGGGATCCTACTTTGCAGGTTCTTGTAGCAGAGTGGTGGAGGAAAGGGAGCTAGGCCTTTGGCACTGCCATGTACACATTTTCCAAGCAGCTATAATTTGTTAAGTTTCAGCTTAAACAGTGGAACCGTCAAGGTTTTGGGAACATCTTTCATGCTAAGAAAGATGCTCAAATTGTGTTGAATGGGATCACCAGTGAAATCATAGAGCATGGTTTGTCTGAGGCCTTTCTTAGGGAGGAAGAAAGGGTTGTCAAGGTGGTAGAGGAATGGGAGCTTAGTGAAGAAATATACTGGAAGCAGAGAGCTCATATTGATTGGCTGCAGGTGAGGGACAAGAACACTGCTTTCTTCTTCAACTCAGTGAAAGCAAGAAGACACGGTTATTCCATCCTTGTTCTGGTTAATGATAGAGGTGAGAAGTGTCTATCCTTGCAGGAGATATCTAGGGAGTCATTACAGTTTTTCCGATCCCTCTTCAGGGAGGACTCTCAGGGGGAAACAGTGGAGGAGAATCAAGTTCTTGCTTGCATTCCTTCTCTGGTCACGGGGGAGATGAATGAGAAGCTTTTGGGTCCTATTTTGTTGGAAGAACTTGAGAGGATTATTTTCCACATGAGGAAAGGAAAAGCTCCTGGACCAGATGGGTTTCCGGCTGAATTCTTTCAAGAGTTCTGGGATATTATCAAAATGGATTTACTGGAACTAGTCCAAGAATCCCATAGGAATAAGCAAATGCTTCGGGCTTTGAATGCCACTTTCATTTCTCTAATCCCCAAGTGTGATGGGGCCGACCGGTTAGGCCAGTTCCGCCCTGTCTTTCTCTGTAATGTAATTTATAAGATAATCTCTAACCTAATAGCGAATAGATTGAAGAAGTGCCTGGTGAATATTATCTCTGAGGAGCAGAGTGGGTTTGTGGAAGGGTGCCAAATTTTGGATGGTGTGGTCAATGCTACAGAGACCATTCATTCTATGGCAACCTCCAAGGAAAAAGCTATGTTTATCAAGTTGGATATGGCTAAGGCTTACAATACAGTTCGGTGGTCCTTCCTTTAGAAGATCCTCAGGGCTTTTGGCTTTGTTGATGAGTGGATCCAGTGGGTTAAGAGTTGTGTTACATCTACTTCTTTCTCTGTGCTTATCAATGGAGACCATACTAAGCTATTTGAGGCTTCTAGGGGTCTCTACCAGGGGGACCCCCTCTCCCCATATTTATTCATTCTTCTGGCCGAGGGTCTAGGGAGGTTGATTAAGCATAATGTGGGTCTGGGTTTTATTCAGAGTTGGAGATGTGGTAATGACCTACAACCGCAGTGTCATTTGTAGTTTGTGGATGACATGACACTTATGGGACTTGCTCAGATCAGAGAAGCTACTAATTTGCATAAGTTTTTGGATGTTTATCTTGCGGCCTCGGGCCAGTTGATCAATGAGGATAAATATTCTATCCTCTTTTTCAACACTCCTAAAACTATTCAAAGGAGGATTGCTCTTATCTTGAGATTCCAAGTTGGCTCCTTGCCCTTGAATTATTTGGGTATTCCTATTTCTCTTGGTAACCCTCCTAGGGAGTCATGGCAGGGTATCTTGGATAAATTTCGCATGAAGGTTGAACACTGGACTCATAGATGGCTATCCTTTGCTGGGAGGGTTCAACTAATTCAGTCGGTAGTTTAGGATCTTCCAATCTATCAATGTATGCTTCATGTGGCTCCTAAGTGGTTCTTGAAGGGTTTGGATTCTCTGGCTAGACAATTCTTATGGGCAGGCAATCTTTCCTCTTCCAAATGGAGTCTTATCAATTGGGACTTGGTGTGTAGCCCGAAGCAGTGGGGGGGGGGGGGGGGGGGCGCTTGGTTTAAGGCAGTTTATCCTATTTGGGGAAGCTCTGGTAGCTAAATTGTACTGGAGGTGGTGTGTTGAGAAGGATTGACGCTGGGTTAGGATTTTACTCCATCAAATATATGTAGAGGATCCCGAGGGAGGAAATCCCTAGATATCCACTTGAGGGAAAGGGCTCAATGATCTAGTATACTCTCAAGAGGGGGCGTCTCTCATTAAGGCAGGACTCTTTTGGATTTGCAAGAGGGGGGAAAGAGGTCCTTTTCTGGAATGACTCTTGGGATGGATATCCTCCCATCCTTGATCAGTTTCCTAACCTTGGGAATCTGTGCCAGAGGTTTTTGGAGGTGGGATGGTCAAGGGCGAGTGACTTCAAGGCTGTTTATAGGTGTGGGTGGCTGGTTTTGGAACAGTGGAAGACTCCTAATGAGTGGCCGATTGCTGGGATGGAGGAAGAGTGTGCTAAGTTGCATGGCATTTTGGCGAGTAGACACTGTAGCTCCCTCAAGGGTAGGGATGGGCTTGCTTGGTCTCCAAATCCTAAGGGCATTTTTACTGTGGCTAGTGGATACTGGGAACTGTTGAACCGAAGACTTGAGGGAAGAGAGGTGAACTGGTGGAAACAGGTGTGGAATAATATTTCTTGGCTGAAGTGTAACTGCTTTGCTTGGACTTTGGCTTTGAATAGATGCCTAACTTACGACAAAATCCAAAGCGGGGATTCTTGGGGCCTTCTATCTGTGTTTTGTGTGGTAATGGGGAGAAATATTCCTCACACATGTTCTTTAGATGCCCCTTCTCTATGCTTATTTGGCATTATTGGTGGGGGGTGTGGAAGAATCCTTGTGTCCATGCAGATTCTCTGGTGGAGTTCTGGAGCAGTTTGGGCAGACCTCCTATCTTGTCCTCCTTCCTCCAGACTGTCTAGTATATTGGGCCCATCTTCATCCTATGACAGATCTGGCTCGAGAGGAACAAGAGGATCTTTCATGAAGTCATATTGTTTGTTCAACAAGTTTGGAATAGGATCATTGCTATGATCCGAGAGATAGTGGAAGCTAAATGTGAGGTGAATTTTCCTCTGGGTAGAGATGAGGTAGATATTGTGAGTAGATTTGGTGTGCAGGAGTTGTCTCCTGCCTCAACTTGTGTCAAGAGAGGTGGACGGGCTATGAAGAAGGTGCAAAGGGTGGGAAGGTGGATACCCCCTCAGGATGAGTTTATCAAGATTAACATCGATGGCTCATCTAGGGGTAACCCAGGCCCTGCTGGAGTTCATGGTGTTGGCAGGAATAGCATGGAGGAGGTAGTTTTCATCTTTTCGGTGCATAAAGGGTGGCAGTCTAATAATTTTATGGAGGGATTTGCGATTCTCTATGCCCTAGAGCGTGCTTGGGAGTTGGGATGAAGGAAGGTAATTTGTGAATCGGATTCACAAATTGTTGTTAACTTGTTGACTGAGCAGAAGGTGAGTGGGATTCAGTGGCAGTTGGCGGGGATTGTTCAGCAGATTCTCCAAATCACTTCTTTAATGGAGCATGTGCCTTTCATCCACATCCCTCGTGAATGGAATAGAGTAGATGATTGTTTGGCCAAGTGGGCCTCAGATCATGATAGTGATTGGAAAGTTGAAGGTTGGGAGCATCTCTCCACAGATTATTGTCAGGACTTGCAGATGATTTTTACTGAGGACATGGATGGTTATGAAGCTGGATGATCTGGGGCTGGTTTGGTGGTTCGTTTCTGGGGCCTCGGGGCTTTGGTTCTCTTTGTAATTCTTGTGTCTGATTTTCAATAAAGTTTTTACCCCTTTATTCCAAAATATTAAACTTTTTAAACCTTGCATATTTTAGACCATCTTATTAAATTTTATGAGGAGTTTATGGTTAGGATATTCAACTTATTAAATTTGCTATAAATAGATTTCAATAGTTGATTTGAATGTTAGTTCTTCATAAATAATATGTATGTTTGGCATTGTACAATTTTTAACTCTCAACATTATAATTGTGAGTACAATTTTTTACAATCATATAGTAATAATATATAGATTTTAGTTCATTATATTTAATTGAACATTACATTTATGAATACATCAACAAATTATAAAAATAACATAATTAGTGGATTTTAATACAACTATAAATCAATAAGAATGGGGTGGAGTGTAATGCCATAAGCATGCTAAAACAAAAAACATAAATAAAAAAAAAAAAAATCGATAAAATAAATATTATAATTAAAAGTCATCTTTTTAAATAAACATAATAGCTAAAAGTCACAATGTCTCATTGAACCAAAACAATTAAATAAATAGAAAGTGGAAGAAATGTAATGTGTAATTGAAATAATAGATAAATAAATATATTTTAAATGAAATATATGTTTAAAATTAAAATTATATTAAATTAATTCTACATTAAATAAAATAAATTATTATATTTTAATTTTATAAAAGTCATTATATTAAGGGATATCTAACATTGAAAGTGATTGACTATAATTTTCCTCTTATATAATGAACATGATAATAATGGTTATAGGGTGGCTGCAAGAGTCCCACTTTTGGGCAAAAAGTTGGGTGTTTTCTTTGTTTTTCAAATTTTTTGTCAATTGATGTCAAAATTTGATGCACTTAGAGATTAAATCTCAGAAAACTTCAGTAATAGAAAATGTAGTGCTCAGAGTTTACTTTTCAAATATGTAATTTATTTTAATACCCACATGCTATAAATCCCTTTTTAGTAGGCATGTTTAAAAACCAGTTTTTCAAAATGCTTGTTTCAGGACCATACCACACGTGTACGACCACCCTTTTTTTATGCAAATAAATGAATTTTTGTAAATCCTTCTGGGAAACGATACCTAAGACACCAAATATTGATGAGAATATTTTTTCTTACTTTTTTATTGAATATATTTTTTTTATTAATTTTTAACTGACAATAAAGTATATTTTCAAAACATCGGGTGTACGACCACCATAATTTGATGAAAATTTCATATTTTTCAATTTTTTTTTAATATTCAAAAGGATTGTATGTAGATTGATGTCATATAATATATTTTTCTAAAATCCTAAAAACAAAAAAGTTATTAAGTTTTAGTGAACCTTGGTATTTTAGGTTTAGGTTCCACTTTTGATTAATAAATAATACAAAAATAATAAAAGAAATCTCATCACTATGAAATTTACATTTCTGAAATCATGATGCTGAAAACTCCAATGGGTTTTCGTTTCGTCAAAAAATTCAATCAGAAAGACCCTAAAAAAATTAGGCCAAGGTAGAAATCTGATGTCGGTTTACCTTAGTCATTTTTTTGGAGGTCCAAGCATAGGCTTGGTGGGACCAAGCCTATCCTGAAGCAAAAAAAAAAGCTAAGGGTTGTTTCCCGCCCCTAATTTTAACAAACAGGCACCCATTTCGCTTTGTACCATTGAAAGCGAAACGGGCACCTGTTTCATTCAATAACGGGCGCCCATTTCTGAAAAGATCCATTGGGCTAGAATATAGCCCACAAGCACAAATCCCAATGATTGAATGATCTTTCAATCATTGCCTGACAAGTACGATCTGTAAAGAGAATGTTTTGATTAATCATTCTCTTTGTTTGTCTTATTGTTGATTTGGTAAGGAGATCGATTCGAATTCAAATTTTGGTGTAGCCATGGGATCAAATCAATGCAGGAAGAGGCAAAGGAAGGTTCTAACAACTGAGGAGATTGTAGCAAATAGGGAGAAGGAGGCAATGCATCAACGAGAGAGAAGATCAAGAATGAGATAAGGAGCTTAAGTTCCACAATCATTTTAGAAGAGGAGAACATCAATGAGACCATAAATGATGACGAAGGAAACACAATAGAACCATTTAATTCAGGTGCATCTTCTAATCCATTATTGGATACATGTATGTCTTCATAGCCCTATGTTTATTCTCATGAAGAAATTGGTGATTTAGTAGAAGCAGGTTACTTATTAAATGAAATTCTAATTGAAAATCAAACCCCAAATGAAATTAGAACTCAAGTTGAAACTGAATGAATGAAAATTTTGAAATTAAAAGTGATGTACTAGACAACCTTCCTGGCTTGGTTTCATGGAGACAGATTAGGACATATGCAAATAGATTGTTTAGACATTTTTTTTATAATAAGAAATTTGGGTTTCAATGTCAATTAATGGTACAACTAATTAAAATGACTAAAATGTGAAAAGTGATGAAGAAGTTAGGCTTTTATGTCAAACCCAAGAGAAGGATGAGTCTTTAAAACAAGTTGTATCGACTGTTGCTAGCGCCTTTGATACAATTGGAAAGAAAAGTCATTCTAAAGATAAACATGCGGCATGACGGGCAATAACAACGGCTTTAGTAAGCCAAACAACTTCTATTAAAAGAATGGTGAGTAACATAAGTGGATATCTTAATATTCATCGCAAAACTTTGTCAAGAGCTGTAAAAAGAAGAGTTAATTTTGAAAGTGATCCGGCAAATAAATTGTGGACTTTTAGTGGTAGACTACCAAGGTCTGATATGAAAGTTACTGGTGAAGTCAAAACTTTGATCGAAAAATTCTGGCATGATAATACGAGAGTATCACCTAATGTTAGAGATGTTCTTAAATTAAGAGTTGGGTCAAAAATTCATGATCCACATCCAAAACACCTATTGGACATGACTCAAACTGAATTGTATAAAAAAAATTTGGATGATAAGGTGTTGACTATTAGCATTTGTCAAAGGTCTTTTGAAAAGTGTAAACCTTGGTATGTTCAAATTAACAAGGAAAGAGTCACATGTTGTTGCAAAACTCATGTTCAATTTCGCTACCATTATGATGTATTTTGATATATACGTGTTACCATGCATAGTAATGGAATGTTCCAAGAATCTGGTATAAATATACCACTTGAAACTATAAAGGAGTTTATTTCAAGTTTGTTTTGCAACCCACTAAATGAACAAAATTTTCTTTTCAATGCATGTGTTTTTGGTGTATGTGATATATGTGGCAATCTTGCATTGTTGGATGAATGTTTGCATGAAAATATTTCAAATGATTTTGGACAACAATTAGTTGATTTGAAAAGATTTAAAATTGTTGAGTATCCACTGAAGGATGGAAAGGTTGGAAAATCATGCGATCTAATCACTGAAAAAGTTAGTGTTCATACATTTATGAATGAATTCAAGAGTAACATCGTACCTAAATATGTTAAACACACTCAAAATGCTAGATGTCTCGATGGTCAATTTCGAAAATGTAAGGATACATTTCCTGTTGGTAGTATACTTTCGGTTGTTGACTTTGCAGACAACTACAGGCTTGCACCACAAGATGAGGTTCAATCACAATACTACAATTTAGTGCGAGTATCAATTTTTGTCCATATTGTCTATAGGCATGCACCAGATAGTACAGAAGAGGATTGCAAAATTTTGAGAGAGTACCATTTCTATATGAGTGATAATAAATTACACTCATCTGAGTTTGTCCAGTTTTGCTTCAAGACCTTTTTTTAGAATTTGAGGGAAAGAGAAATTCAGATGACACGACATCTAATATGGTCTGATAATTGCATAGGGCAATTCAAGAATGCTAGAATGTTTTATTGGTTGAGTAGGATTCATAAGAAAAATAATATCGAACACATGTGGATTTTTTTTTAGGCTGGACACGGAAAAGGAAAACATGACAATGCCAGTGCATGTGTTAAGAGAGCCCTTTGCAGAGAGCAACTCAAATTCGAGGAAAAGACTAAATTAAAAAATGCAAGCGCAATTGTGGATTGGTGTAGTGCAAATTTATCCACAAGATCAAGTCAGAACTCTACAATTAGACGTTTCTTCTGGCTAGTTAAAGAGGAGAATATCCTTCCAAGATATGATTGTGATACAATCAATGGGTCAGCTAGATGGCATTCATTTAAGAGTTCTAATTCTAATAGTTGGACTATATGGACTAGAGAGCTTGCATGTTTTTGTCAATTTTGTGTTGCAGGTGAATGGGAAGAATGCGAGAATACAGAATGGGTCGAAGAATGGAAACACAAATCCTTAACACCTACCGAGACACAATATGAAGATGTTAGAAGAAATGAAGACCCCGATCATGCATTTGCATCAGAAGATTATGATCATGTTTTAGACCTCATTCAACTTGGTAATTTAATTTAATTTATTGTTTATAACTTTAAATTATATATTTTTATGTATTGTCATATAATTTATGATTACATATTTGAATTATAAATTCTAACAAGTTTTATTTCTACATGTACTTAAATTTGTTTTCTAGGACATGTGTATGTTGTTGTTGCACTTGAGGATAATGATGAGCAAGTTGAGTATTGGCTAGCTAGATGTGTAGAACCTAAGAAAAAGTTGATATGTGATCAAGTAGATGATGATGGTTTTCATTATCCAGTTGGGTCTATTGTGGTAGTTGGTACATGGCTATGCAAATACTTAACAAGAAGAAATGGCTTACCAGCTTATGAAGACTACTAATTAGAAAAGAAGATTATACACTATTCTCATTTGGTGGTGGCAACAAACATCAAATTAGAAAGATACAAAGGTAGACCTACTAATAAGGTATTGTGGACACTTTCAGTAGAAGAGCATGAGGCAATCATAGACGCATTGTAGAAGAGAGAGGATGCAGATGGTACATTAGGTTGAATCAAATTTATATGCATGTAAGTTTGTGTTACTTGTGTGAACTCTTTTATATTTAATCACGATAATTGTTTTTCTTTGTCCCTTTAACATTGTATTTGTGTACATTTGATACAATTTTGGTTTCATAAACAACATTGTATCAATTATCTTCTTCTTAATGTTATTTTGTGCACATTGTAATTGTGTTACAATTGAATTCTATTTTTTTATGATATATTTATTTTATCGTAATCTCTTCATAGATTAATTGTAAGTTTAAAGATATAATTATGTCTTAAATATGACAACTCTATATTTATCATTGTATGACAAATCTATATTTATAGTTTACTTTTTTATTTTAGTACCATTCTATCCATGCTTTTCATACCACTACTAGATCCGCACTTATAAACCTTCAATACACTAGTAAAGTAGTGTGGTCAACTTAAGAGGAAAGTCGATACTATGTTTGTAGCTCTTACTCTATTACACATTTTGCATTCGAGGTTGTTACACACTCCTTGCCCAATGAATTTGTTATAGCTATATAAATAAATTATATTATGGTAAAGGAGGTCACAATGTTCACCTACCATCTTTCAATGTAATTATTTCATATAGTAGGGCTTCCTTTACTTATTCCAACCCTTCAAAATGTCAAAAGAATTATGCATATCAAAAAGAAATTGACAAGAAAGAATCTATGTCTACTTCCTTTCAAATCATTGAATAATGTTCTTCAAACCTTCCTAATAATTTGGTTAGCCTTAGTTCCATCAATCTATTGGATTCCTCTATGAGATTAATTTATAATTAATAATCCTTTTATAATTTTCATATCAAATTTATATGCATGTAAGTTTGTGTTACTTGTGTGAACTCTTTTATATTTAATCATGATAATTGTTTTTCTTTGTCCCTTTAACATTATATTTGTCTACATTTGATACAATTTTGGTTTCATAAACAACATTGTATTAGTTATCTTCTTCTTAATGTTATTTTGTGCACATTGTAATTGTGTTGCAATTGAATTTTAATTTTTTATGATATATTTATTTTATTGTAATCTCTTCATAGATTAATTGTAAGTTCAAAGATTTTATTATTATTTTAAGAATAGGATGTTATTGTAAATTGGGATAATTATTTTATTGAATTATAAATTGTTGCACTATAAGATGATCAATCACAATGCTAAAATATAAAGTCAAAAATAGATCACATAACAAGTCATAAATAAAAAGTCCTATATACAATCACATAACAATTCCTGATGACATAATAACAAGTCTTGAAAAAATAATATAAGGAAATGACATTAAAACAAGTCCAAATCACATAATAACAAAACAATGTATCACATATATAATCACCAGAGTGCGCCAAATCACATAACATGACCTGATATCATAATAGCAAGGAAATGGCATAATAAAAAGTCCTATATCTAATCACATAACAACGAGTCCTATATATAATCACATAATAACAAGTCCTAGGATAGCATAACAAGTGTCATCATAAAAAGTCCATAATACAATAACATGACATGATATAAAATATACAATCTAAGAACTAGCGTGCATCTCATCTGTAGTCCTCTTCACTCCACATGAAGGTGGCTGAGATGAATCATCCTACTGTGCATGGTCCTGAGATGCACCATCCTGTGTCTATGTAGTATTAGTGTCTACAACCTCCTGTACATTATTAAAATATTTTACATGAGAAGAAGATTTAACATGAGAAGAAGTTACTTGCATAATTCACTTATAAATTAATTAAATACTAAAAATTTAAAATAAATTACCATACGACTGTGCTCTACAATGCCCTCACTGGTACGTGGAGGTCCACTATCATGAACAAGAAAAGTGGTCGTAATCAAGCCCTGCAAAAAAAAACATTGTACATCAATTTTGATAATCCCTATAAAATCCAGGTACACAGTATAAACAAATTAGAAATTATTTTTCTAATCATCACCTCAAATGACAATGTGGATGGTTGCATCTAGCTCAATCTCATAGCCATACCAATACTGGTAGTGGTATCGACCTGTACAACATATATAAAGCATGAATCAAACTTGTATATATACATAGATTATAAAGTATATATATAGACTATAAGATTATCACAGAAAAGCATACATGTGATGCAGGCAAAGTAACTGATGGTCGAAGGTGTACATGTGATGCACCATCAAACAATCCAGAAGCCTACAATTGCAAAAAATAACGAACATGAATCAAAGTTGTACATAAATTAGTAAGCATATAAACACTTCAAATTAATGGATGAAAAACATACTAGTGGTATATGAGGCCGAGCCTCAGTGGTCCACGGGTCACATGAAGAACTACCCACCTCAGTGCTACATGAAGCACCCTACAAAATTGAAAAAACATATCATACACATCATTACATTAAAAAATTTATTGTTTATTTTAAATGTACATATCAATACAATTTATCTAGGTGAAACTGCATATCGTAAATGGGGCACCAACATCTCTAGGTATTGAGGTAACATGATGTCGGTTCCTCAATGACATGGTATGATCCATCCTCTGTTCAGAAAAAAATTGACTCATGTTATGGTTCATATGTGTATATATAAGGAATTTAATACTGCACTGTAAATTATATAAATAAATTTGTACCTCTGTAGGCTGATCATCGTCTTCCCACAAGAGATCAACATATGAAGAGATGACATCAGCATGTGCAACCTCCTCGACATCATCATAACCACCATGGGCAGCATCAGCATCATCAAAATCACCATCTCCTCCAGGGGTAGCCTCACTTTGTGGACCCATACATACATCCCCACAGCTCGTGCAAACATGTGCTAAGCTGGGGGTAGCCCTCACCTCATGCAACTGCTATACCAAATTGCTCGACAGGGCACTCAATGAACCTAGAGCAGAATCCGCTGCTCAATGATGGGCAGGAGCTGGAACAACTAGTGATGGAAGAGGAACCAATGGATCATCGCGCACACGGTTTCTAACCCTATCACTCAATTTTGCTCTTGGCCTATCCTGGGGCATGCCTCTCCCAACCCCCTAAAATGATCTAATATCAAAGTAATTGAGTTTTTTGCCCAATTCAAATTAGGCCCATAATTTCTTCAAAAAATACATCGTGACCTCATGATTGGAGTGTGGTGACCATCCACCACTGCTCCCAAAAGTGTCTAGCAATGCCCAGGTGCCTACACCATCGAATAGAGATTTGTGGCTTCTTTGGATCTATCTCTTCACCCGTCTTAGGGTTCACAAAATATTTTTTCAAATCCATTTTTGTTATTTTTAATTCATTAACTTGTTTGTATGTGAGGCCATCAACGTAAAATGCACACAATCCCTCACGCCAACTACGATAGCTATCTAGCTAGCTATCTAATGCCTACACAGACTATACAATGCCTTGCATACTATCTACAAGGCGTAACAACTGTGGAGGTGGATGAGGCTCACGCCTAATAGTATGAATATCTCTAATCAAAGAATCAATATTCATCCTAATTGTCTATCTCAACTGATTGGGTGGAGGTGGAGGTGGAGGTGGTGTTAGACCTAATAGCTCATCTATCTCAAACTCATCCACTATGTGAAAATAATCGGCATATATATACAAACATGAAAATTTACAATTACAATTACAAACATGAAAATTTACATTTCACCTTCCAGAAAAACTTATAATTAAATACAATTTAGCAACTTAAATATAAAAAAGGGAAACTCGCATATATCTATAATATTATTAATAGGTGGGTAATAATAAGCATCATTTAAGAAATATTATCCACTTAAATCAAAGTATAAGAAATATTCTACAAAATAAAACATCATAATGCCCATGCAACTCAAACAATACTTTTTAACATCTAAAGATGAATTAGTATAAGTTCCATCAAAATCACAAAAATAATCATGAGAGAGAGAATAGATAGTGAATAAATGACTCCATTGATTTAGATAATGAAGGTAACTTCCATGGAATTACAATTTAGTACCCTTGCAATATTTAACCATTATCGTCAATTAGGCTACCACTTTATATTTTC
This sequence comes from Cryptomeria japonica, assembly GCF_030272615.1. Lineage (NCBI taxonomy): Eukaryota > Viridiplantae > Streptophyta > Pinopsida > Cupressales > Cupressaceae > Cryptomeria > Cryptomeria japonica. Next base: position 272,902,053 of record NC_081414.1, read on the forward strand.
AACTTGATAGGATTCAATTCAACTACTCTCTTTTGGTTAAATTAACTAAATTCATTAAAATCATAAGTTATATCTATGAACTTGTCAATACATGTACTACTTTGTTGTGTTCTTTTCTAGAATCATTGGATGATTTAGTGATCGCAACTAGTATTACTACACTAAGTTGAAGCTTGAATAAATAGTAGGTTCCCTACTCTTGGAGGAGTTAAAACAAAAAAAACTGTATTTTTTTTATGTTCAATTTTATATTGGTATTTTCTTGTTCAAAGTCGCAACCCACAAAATGTGATTCCAATATTGATCTATATTTGATTTTTATTTTTATTAAATCTGCCACTAGTGTGATTTATTGTCCTCTTAACTTAAATCAAGCTATGTAAATTTGAAGCCTTGTAACTTTTGATAGAGAGCATATTTTTTCATGCTTCATGTGGCATTGAAAAGTTGGTTCATAATCTTCATAGATCACACAATTATTTTCTAGAATATTCCCTCGTATTTTATATTTTATTTTTTTGTGATTTCACATTCTAGTCATTTACTTGGACATCTTGGCACTTGAAAATGACCGTCTTACATGAGATGAATTTTTTTGATATGTTTTATATGTATTTATTTTGTTGATCTTTTAAGTTTGTATTTGAGGAGGTATCATAGGTTTCTCTATTCATCCTTTTGTGGTAAAATTAGAAAGGGATAACTATGATTCTTTTGTAAAATGGTATCTTGATAATTTTTAGGTGGTGTAATCATTTTCCTTTTATGTATGGAGTCATACCTAAACTAGAAACACTAGAAATTATATAATCTTGGTGTAACATCATTGACCATGTAGGAGTGATTTGATCTAGTATCAAGATCATGATTCTATGTGTATTGCATTGGATATTGATTTCCCCCACACACTTTGGAATAGACTTTAGGAGATCCATGGAGACCCTCATATCTCTCCATTCCTAGAGGATCCTATTGTAGATTGTTTCATTCCCTTTGTAGATGAAGATCACATACCCTTCGATTGTGATACTTTAGAGGAAATTTATTATATCATAGGTCTTGCATGTTTTGACAATTTAGAGGCTTGTCTCATTCTTCAAGTACTCATCCTATCAAGACCTAATATCCATCTTAAATGTTTTTTATTATTTTAAATTATTATCACCAATTCCATAAACCTAATTGATTTAGTCTACATGGCATTAATCACCTTCTAAACATGACCACTTTGGATTTATATCTTTTGAATATATTATCCTTGTTTGAGGAGTTTAGAATTACATATGTTAAATACTATTTTGAGGATATTGATATCCTCTTTCATGATTGAGCTAAGTTAGGAAGTAGTGAGGATTAATAGTGATAGTTAGAGTATTATCAAATTTAAGAACCCTATTTTTCACACACACAAAAAAACATATTCATATTCATTATCATTTTAAAGTTCAATTTAAACATAAATTAAACATCTCACTTTTACAAAAGAATCCTATAATTAAATACAACATTTAGAAATATAATTTAAACATTTAGACTTTTATACGTGATTAAAATAGAGAGAGAGAGAGAGGGAGAGTAGGTAATTTGAGATATAACGAGTTAGAGAGAGAATAGATAATTTGAGAGATAGAGAGTAGGTAATGATAGAGAGAGTGTAACATGTGAAAGAAAGAAAGGGGGGTAATGTGTGTGTGTGTGAGAGAGAGAGAGAGAGGGGGTAATGTGTGTGTGTGAGAAAGAGAGGGGATAATGAGAGAGAGAGAGAGAGAGAGAGAGAGAGAGAGAGAGAGAGAGAGAGAGAGAGAGAGAGAGAGAGATGGTAACGTGTACGTGTGTGTGTGAGAGAGAAGGGGGGTTTATTGTTGATTTTCATCTAGGGTTTATTGTTTGTTAATTTTTTAGGGTTTGTTGTTCATTTATTTTCTATGGTTTATCATTCATTTTTTTCTATTTAGGGTTTAGTGTTTGTTTTTCTATTCAGGGTTTATTGTCTATTTTTTATGTCTAATGTTTATTGTTCGTTTATGTTTTTGTTTTTTGTTTTTTTCCTACGGTTTAAATACTATTCATGTTTTTTGTTTTTTTCCTACGGCTTTTACTATTCATGTTTTTTGCAATATTTAAAAACTAAATACTTTTTTAAACATGAAATAAAATAAAATAAAAGACGATTTTCAAACTTTAAAACATAAAAATTAAAAAATAACAATACATTAACATCTTTTTATGAAAAATAATATAAATAAATAAAATAGAATATAAAAAATAAAACTAAATACCTGGAAGGAGGTAAAAATGGTCTGGGGGGTCAGCTGGGGTGAAAAAACGTGTACCCGTGCTCCTTAGAAATGTCTACCCATTTTCCAAACAGTGAAAATGATGGAAAATGGTTAAAAAAAATACATTAAAAAAACAGGCGCTCATTTGTTTCAAATTGGGTGCCCGATTTGAAAGAAACAGGCGATCGTTTCTTAATGGCTCGAGCACCCGTTTCTAGCAGGCTCTTTTCACCGGCGGACTTCTACGGGATTGGGACCCAACTTTGTGCATTTACCCTATAGTTAGTGCACAAATTTTTGTAAGAGAATAATTATACTTAATCGTGTGTTTCATTATTTTTTTTATTTTTTTTAAAAGGTGGCGAGGCCACTTTATATATATATATATATATATATATATATACAACTGGTTCAAAAAGGGCTCCCGAAGAAAAGAACCAGAAAGAAAAACTTCGGTCATTGCCCACACAAAAGAGCATACATAACCATATAACCCCCGCTAGCTAGAGCTAGATACATCTCATAACCCCACCCAAAATGCGTTAGCATATTAACGCTTACAAGATCACTAGAAAACATCATGATTGAAAGTATCAATTACAAAATTACAAAATCCATAAAGGCATGATAAGCCAACCATGAGGATATGCAGAATCGAGGGTGTGCAAATGGTAGAAAAAACTCGAACGACAGCGTGTATTGTAGAATTGCTAGAGGAACACATTAAAGCCAAAAACCATATTGGTTGCCACTAGATGAAGACCTATAGAAACAATTCCTGCTCCAAGAAGAGATGTTAACAAAAAACAACTGAAATATTATGACTCCATATATGTTGAACCCAAAACCAGCTAAAGAGACAAATCAATTGAAGGAGTGCTAGAGGATGCCAAAACTTGCTGCTGGGGGGCAGCAAGAGGAACATCCTTGAATAACTGCCACACAAATCATACAAGGACAGAGTATGACGCGGAGAAAATAGAGAAACATAACTATTGATAACTCATCACATGCAGCAAGAGATACTGCAAATCCAAAAACCAGCTAAACAAGAGGAAAAACATCCCATCAGTAATGATGAACAATTAACATCCCATTAGTTTACAAAAATTATTATTTTTTCATTATTTTATATTAAACTCTAATTAAATTTTATGATTATGTTATTGATATTTAGTAATTTTTTAATATATGAAAAAATTGAATTTTCAATATATTTTAATTTTACATGCATATATATGTTCTATTCAAAAATTAAATGTGAATTATTAATACATTTAATTTGTAGAATACCTTGCCTAGGTTAAATTTTGAAAATGAAGAGCAACAAAGAGAACATTGAAGAGAATATGCTCAAAATTATGTGAGATAAGGACATGAACAAATGGATGATGCACTAAGAGAGGAAGTAAGAAGTCTTGAATATAAAGAGAAACAAAGAGAAAAATGAAGAGACTATGCTTCAAATTATATGAGACAATGACATGAATAAATGAATGATACACAAAGATAGGAAGTAAGAAACTGTCAAAATCAAAATGATAGAGAGAGATGAGTTAAACATTGGGTAGATATGATAGTAAAAGATATTGAAGTGGAAATGAGACAACATCCAGATGAGATGATAACACATCATACACGAAAATATCAAGAGGATCAATATATATTGAGAAGAAGAATGTAAACAACTATGTATTTAGATAAATTGAATAAGATAAAAAAGGTAACAAATACAAATACATAATTGTAAAACGATTGAAAGACAACATCAATCTCATGAGGATGAGGATGTTGATGTTAGCTCTCAAGGGATGAATTCTATTACAATAGATTGTGTGCTACAAACATCAAATAATAGAGTTCAAGATGAAGGGTATGTGCACCAAGATGGTGAACAAAAAAGTGGCCACTCACCTAAAAAAATTCAAAAAGCATTTTAGTTATTTGAAAAATCAAATAACCCAAACATGTTACCACTTCAAAAAATCTAAGCCTTAATGTGTATAGGGTAACCTCTTACACGTTAAACTTATAATAAAACCACAATTGAGGTTTTAAAACAAATGCAACCCGATCACCTTTTTTTATTATAATTTTTTTTTTAATGATTGATTGGATCATGCTAAAGAATTATTTGAAAATATTTATAAAATTTAATTTAATTAAATATTATTTTGTAGTTATATTTTTTATATTGTATGTATTTTTGTTTTATTAATCTTAAACTAAAATAAGACACTCTTAATCAATAAAATAATTCTTAATTAAATTAAATTAATTATAAACTAATATTTCTTGTTGTTTTTTTGTTTTTAGATAAATATATTAAAGACGTGTATATTATAATAATAATAAAAAAAGATGTAATTTGACAAAACATATAGATTCTTCCCAAACATTATAACATTACAATACAAAACAATATCTATTTTAAAATAAATTAATTATTACAATATTTAAAAACAAAATACTATCTATTTTAAAATAAATTTATTATTACAATATTTAAAGACAAAATAATATCTATTTTAAAATAAATTTATTATTACAATATTTAAAGACAAAATAATATCTATTTTAAAATAAATTTATTATTGAGAAAAATATAGCAGTAAAAGGATATCCTAGATATGCATAGACATTTTCCTAAATACTCAACTTCTACACAACAAATAAAAAAACCAAGACTGTTATATTCATTCCACCAAACTTCTATACGGTAGTATCCACAAGAACAATATTTTTTTTAACCAGCAATGATTGCTACCAAATACAGTAAAACGAAAAAGCTGGGTTATGGACGGCAAGAAGACTTTGGAGGATATATATTGTAGCCTATATTCCAACCGGTTCAAAGAGACACTTTTTTATTACTTCCTCCATTTCTGAACTGTCTCTCTCCATGTAAAACAATTGCATTGATCTCGCAGTGTTAAAAATCAGCTTCCTACACCGCTCTCCCATTTCTCTGTTGTTAATCACTTCCCAATTTAATTTCAGCAGAGCACTCTGCATAACAGAATTAATATGATCCATAGCTTCTTTTTCTGATGCTTCAGGATGATTTCTAATGAACTTCTCTATCGCCCAAGGTTTACCTCGCCTTCTCTTGTCCTGAATGATTGTGTCAACACTCAATACCAGTAATTCCATCATAAAACACAAAGTTAGATGGGATGAAGCAAAAAATATTTCATTTTACCTGGTAAGTCTTTATATCCTTAGCCAAGGTCCCCGTCAAAGCCACCAGGTAGAGAAATCTGGATCCATTACCAAATTTTACAAGAACCTCGTCGGAAAGGAGGTCACCAGTAAAAAGTATGGAGGTTAAAATAACTGTGGCTACACCCATCGATTCTTTCGCATTCTCTGTATATTCTTCCATGGAACGAATGTATTTCATTTGCATCCGTTCTGTTTCTTTCGAGTAGGATGCAAGAAGAACCTCCCACTAGACGAATACAAATAATTAAGAAAAATATAGTTGTGCAAAATATGAAACAAGAAATCAATTTTTGTTGGAGAATTTGATGAAGAAATCATATAATACATACTAGATTTCGGAGGTAGGGTAATACGTCACGGCCCTGTCTGATCCTTCCTTGTTCTGCAATTTGATTGAGTGTATCATACAATGCCTTGAAGCAGATTTTCATCTCTTCGGCCATGCTGTTTACCAGAGATAAATCCCACCTAAAACTCCCATTGATAAGAATGATTTAGATGTGTGAAGAATGTATTGCATGTTTCCAGTGAATCAATCAAATGAAAAGTGAAATTGGTTTTTACCTTTGAACAGCTTCAGAGAAGACCATAATGTCTGCTACAGAACAGTGCGATTCAAAAAGATCACTTAGAATGACTGTCAAGATTGCAGTTTTTGTGTAGACAGCTCTGCATGTGGCGAACTCTGGCTCAAACATGCTCGTAGAAATGATGAAATATGTTTGTACCACATTTTTTTGTGTGAAAAACTTGTTGAAACCACATAATTCCAACCACCTTTCAACAATTGAGTGCAATTTATTTCATTAATAATTTTGTCTTTGCTATAAAATACAAAAAGGAAGGCAAATATGGCATAGAAATTTATCAGGCTGTCCTTACCTCTGAATATGTGGAATCTCATTCTGGTGCATAGACTGCATATTGTTGAAGTCAAGTTTGGCCAGTTCTAAATATTTTCCATTGCTTACATTTGGCATCCTGATAAACAAATTTGTCATATTTTGCAATAGAAAATTGGCAAAGGTAGGGATTTAACGAGTCTAAAGTTTAGAGATCATACAAATACAAAGCCTTTGACAGCCAAACATCGTTTTCCCCTCCGTATTGCTCTATATAGCTCCTTGCCTCCAACCTTGGCATACTTCTGTGCCATGGATACTTCAGAACATATTCCACCTGATACAAATTGGGTTTTATTTCTTTGTAGTTCACAACATAAGAGCACCTCATATTTAGCTAAAATATCATGGTATAGTACCTCTCCTTGAAGGTCCTTTTTAAGAGCCCATTTGTCAAAAGTGCCCACATTCTGAACAGCATTTGTCAAGTATTTGTGGGTAAAGAGTCTTGCTTCTTCCATTATTGTTTCTCCTGGAAATGCAACGTGAGAAAAACGATGAACGTTGAACATGTCCGTAACTGCTCTATGGGTCTGACCCATGAAGCAAAAGAACTCTCCATTCTTGTCCCTAAAACCTTTCAGAGCGTCTGCGAAAAGATGAAGGGTCAAATTTAACTAGTCAAAAGATGTAAAATGACCAGAATGTTTGTAAACTCTTTGTTTAATCTTGTCACCTGATGATACATTATATCCGTGGAGCCTGAGGATCCGAAGGGCCATGGAAGTGTCATCAATATCAGTCACAGAGCTGTGTTTCGCCCATCCAATGCCCTCATCGTTCCAGTGTCTGTGAATCAATTTAAGTTAACTATATGGTAATGGATCAGTATATGGTAATGGATCAGTGAGTCTGATCTGAAATATCGATGCTAAAAAGTAGAGACACAATAAAATCTAGAAGCAATTAAGATAAGACAGTTTTTTATTTAAAATGTAGTTCGATGCCCAGGCGCTCAAGGGTGTCAACGGCCCACAGACGTGCAAACAGGTCTATCGGATATTGGCAAGGTGCTGCAATTTATTCATTACCATATCTTATCATCTTTCTTCTGTTCTACGGTTACTATCTTATACAATTCAAATTCATGAAGTTTCTACAATTCATAATGATCAATAAGCTAATTTCTAGATTAGATTATGTGGGTTTTTGTTGTCAACGTTTCAGATCAAACTCTATGGTCCATCATCAGAACAACTAACCACATAAAACAATTGAAATCATAAAATTTGATCTGAAACATTAATAACAAAACAAAAAAATCTACATAATCTAATTCAAACAAACATTAATATATTGATCTATACAACTTTTAAACTTTTAATACATAAATAAATAAATAAATAAAGCATGTAATGTAATGATCGGTACCATGGTCATCGAACTTGTTGACAACAAAGGTCAAGTACTCCAAACACTTTTTGTCTCCAGTACGAATAAAAGCGGCAGCTGTAGAGGCAGGGGAGTTTAGGAAGGATCCATCCTTCAACTGAAGTTTCATTATTTTATCCCAATCTATTATTTCCTGCAACCCCTCCAATGAATAAAGAATTGTTGTTGGAACAGCGTGGATAATATTCAGCGGAATTCTAGGATAACAAACCACCATCACCCACAAACAGGGTATAATCACAACCATTTTCGAGTAAAGAAAATTCAACCACAACTAAAGTGATGTTATCACAGAGAGACTGACTCACTTTTCAAGCTTGGTCTCTCGCTTCTGGTTAATCTGTTTTATGAAGGGCAAATCATAGGGAAGATCCAATCCTAAACTCTTGGCTTCTTTGAGCATTGAAATAAACACAAATTCAAATCCACATGGCCGGTGATTATCTGCTTCCTTCTCCATTCGCTCAGCATGATTCTTCACAAATTCAACACCTGCAATTTGTTATAAAGACATTATTAATTGGAACCCATGAAAACAAAAGAAAACAGCAAATTCTCCATTCTTTCTCATTCTGAATGAAACATATCTATGCAATTATATCTCACTAAATTAAAATAAAGGCATTTACAACCTTTCCTGATTTGGGTTTCGCCTGTAGACCAGAGAGTAAGGGTAATAATGCATGCAACAGTAGTTAGAATCCGATCATACGATAAGAAGCACGATTGTTGACCCCAAGAGCCATCGCTCAATTGATTTTTCAGAATCCATTCAAGTGTCTAAGGAAATTGAGGGCAATCGGACCCATCCAGAGCAGGCACCCTTGCAACCCACGCAGTATCGTAGGCAGAAGGACTTATATCGCCATCACCCATTGATTTAAACATTTTCTTTATCTCTGATATCAATGTCTGTACCCTCTTCTCTTTCCCTCCTCTATCTGCACACTGAAACAACCCCAATATACATTAATTTCAGCAAATTACCGTGTGATTAAACCACAACTCTACTAACACAAGAAATAAATGTTGAGCTTTCATAAACCAGTCAGGACACAAAGAAACAAATGCAATTCTACTCACACAAGAAACAGATGTTGAGCTTTCATGAACTTTCATGAATCAATTAGAACATAAGAAACAAATGTAACTGTACCAACACAAGAAATAAATGTTGAGCTTTCATGAATCAATTGGGACACAAGAAACAAATGTTGAGCTTTTATGGATCAGTTAGAACTAAAACAAACCTGATAAAATGTTATTGACAGCGAATCGATTGCATCATCTTTCCGAATTTCAGAAATAAATTCTTGCTTGACTGAAAGATTATCTATATCACAAAATTGTGTAAACAACTTGACATTGCATTGAATTAAAGGGAAATGAGCAACACAAACACATATAAATATAATATACCAGTGACAGCAGAGTGAGAAAGACACAGGGTTTTAAGAGCATGCTTGCCCCTATCTGAATTGTGAAGGAAAGATTGTGGAATGGTGCAGTGTCTGCCATTGATCTCAGAGAGAGGACATCTTGCAATGTTAAGATTGCATGGAAAAGAAACTTGCGCCATTTTTCTTAAGAATTTCAACTGAGCAACTCCAGGTTTTATATACATAGAAGGGATCAATTACAATGATGATTCCCTTCACCCCCCACACTCCCCCCCCCAAAAAAACTTTTGTATCTTGTACTGATTGCCTCATCTTTTTTTGAAGCTTTCAAACAATTCCCAAAAATCCTTAAATTTGTACACTTTATCTGATGCTGGAAAGAGATTCCATATAAATCTTTGAAAATACTTTGTTTGGGATTCCCCTTGTTTCTTTCGATAGAATAAATGATTCTCACGTACAGGACCTCTCTTAATGTTTATTTTATAATTTGGTTATTTGCTATATTTGAGTGCCAATTGGTTCACTTAATTATTTAATTTTGTTTATAAATTAGTTTGTACTAGAGTTTTTTATATTTTTTTAAGGGTTTGTGTTTGGTTTCATTTTATGTAATTTTATTATATTTTCATTTGTATATTATATTATTTTAGAATAGGAGATCTTTATATTTGTGACAAGTTTTTATTTATTTATTTATTTATTTATATACATAGTTATAAAAATCATTGCAAACTACTTTTTATTTGATGTCAAAAATTAGTTTTCGATGGTTAGTGTAGACACCTAAAATTATCCTAGTTTAATTAAATAAATATTTTATTTATTTATTATTTTATCCCAATCCTTCTATTAACTAAATAGATCTTTATTTATTTAATTAATTCACTAAGCTTTTTCTACCCTTTCCCCATTTAAATAATTATTTTTATTAATTTAAATTGTTTTTTTTCTTAAATTAAATAAATATTTTATTTATTTAATTGGTCCCACTTTTTCTATTAATTAAGTAAATTTTTATTTATTTAACTAATTCATTGGCTTTTTCCTTCTATGCCACTTGTCATTCATCTCTTAATTTACCTTTAACCACCTCTCTAATATTTTCTTATTTCCTATACCCACTCTTTAATCCGAGTTGACTATTTATCCATCCACCTCTTAATCCTAGCCCTCCATTTCTAGGGTACTCTTTATAAAAGAGGATTTTTTTTCTCTATCCATCCCTAATACTCTAATAAGAAATCAATCACTCAAGCATCTACACAACCACAATCTGTTCTTTATTGTGCTCTTGTACACATACAAAATCTGAGAGAAACCAATATATCAAGCAATATCAATGGTGATATGAAACAATGGAGATCAAACCCTATTGAGCATGGGAAGGTGTAATCTTGCTAATTTGTTGTCTTGCATGTTTTAGGTTCTTCATTGGTTTATGGTAGATTTCTTTGTAAAACTAAAGTTTAATGTGGTTGAATCTTATTTGTTTGTGCAATATCTTGAATATCCCAATTCCATCATATACAGTTTGGCATGCTCGGTGGGACCCAATCCCTGTTTTATAATATTTTAAGTGTTTTCAAATTTGAAGATTTGACATTTGCAACGATTTTTAATTCTGGCGCATTTGCAATCCTTTATATCGTGTCTCCAATTTTTCATCACATTTTTGTTGTTGCAGGTTTTTAGGGTTTTGCAGGTCCTGATCTTAGTGCCCTTTTGGTCATTATTGTTGCATTTTTGGTAGATCTCACTACATTTTTGTGTGATCCTGATGCATTTCTGGTTTATGAACATTTAGCATTATCAGATCTTACCACATCTACAACACACCTAGTCCTATCGTATTTCTGGTTAATATTGGTGCATTTTCGGCTAATCATGCCACATTTCTAGTTTTGACAGTTTTATGTTCTGTAGGTTCCTGTTGCGTTTCTATTAGTTTTTGTTGCATCCATGGCCTGTCCTTCTTGGTCTTGGGTTTAGATCTTAATTTCAGCCACATCAATTAACATGACTTATAAGATGGTAGAGAAAAATATTGACTATGTTCAAATATGGAACCCTAACATTATGCATTTTGTTCTACTTCATGCAAGAGATTCCCAAAATTGGCAAGGTATTTTGGGCATTTGATAGACCAGTTGCACATTAGATTGCGGAATGGTTAAGGAATTTTTCAGATAATACTACATGAGATGTTGTGTTTACCTCATTTTTCTCTATTTTTTCAGTATACAATGCACAATAGGGAAAGGATCCTTAATTCAATTGTGAAAAAATACTAAAATGATATCACATTTCTAATCACAATAG